>NC_137978.1:17582770-17756857 GCF_963924665.1 Micromys minutus
GTCAGTACTTGATTTTTTTTAAAGGTTTGATAGTGTGCATTGAAATCTTACTAGTTATCATAAGTATAAAGTACATGCAAAACAAATGTAACATGGAAATAGTCAAAGTTTTCTGGATGTATATAGATTAGACATAATGATTTTTAAATACCAAAATTGCCACAAGTCTATCTTCTTAGCTCTTGAGTTATTAATGATTTAGGGTCTAGGTGTACCTCACTCTGAGTGGTCTAATACCACTTGTTGTTGTTGTTTCTATGGACTGAGGCTTCCACTTTTTGGCCTTTCTTTTTTTGAGCTTCATATAATCTTGACTTGTTTCTTGGGTATTCAGAGCTTTTCGGGGCTCGTATCCAATTATCAGTGACTGCATATTTAATAGCTTTCCTTATAAGCTACCTTTGGGGGCGTCCTCATTTCTATTGAAAAGATGTAAGTAATAATACAGATTATTACATTGAAAGAAAGAAGCATTTTTAGCTTTGAGAGACTGATTTCGTCTCTACTTTAAATATTTCATTCCTTTATCTTTAAACTCAGAATCTTTGCATATATTTGATGAATTTAACTCAGCCAAGGAGGGCAGATTAGTAACACCCATTTGTTTATGAATAGAAGACTTTTGTTTTTATTTTTACCAGCAAGGGGTTCTGCCCATTTTCACTAAATACACTTTGTGTATTAAAAAATATTAGTTGTGACATTACAAATCTGTCAATGTGTATACCCCCATAAACCATCTTAGCAGACAGTGAAGGTTCCAATACCCCAGAGTTTGCATTGAGTTGTGACTTGAATCTCAGATGTCTTCCTCATGGGCTCATGTTTTGAGCCCTTTGTTCTTAGCCCTTAAGTAATTTCTGTCAGGTTAGTCAAAGCAATACAAACGTAACACAAACTTGGATGGATTTTTTTCCCCAGATCATGACAATATACATTTTCACCTGACACTCACCGAAACCTATTCTAGGGTAGAAGCAGTAGCCACTAGCTCCAGAACGAAGCCAAATACCTTTTCAAGTGACACTGTCACTGGCCTAAGATATAGCAGACAGTTAAAGCCCACTGTGGTGGTATCTACCTGCAGGGAAAGTTTTAATTGAAGTGGCAGGAACTATTAGGTCAGGAGAGATTTATAGGATGGCTGCCCTGTAATAGAAGTCCTATGGGCTTATGCTGTGAAGCCCAAGCTCGCTTGCTAATTAGGAGGGCTGAGTCAACATGCTAATTCTTTGCCCGGGACAGTAGAACTGATTTAGGCACAATTCCTTTCTGGATGACAATGTCTGTGCCATAAGAACTACACTGGCTAGTTTAATTGCATTACAACAAAAGGATCACAATATGGAGACAGATAAGAGGAGAGCTAAGCTAAGTGGGAGGGGACTGCACCCCATACCCAGCACTGTAAAGCACTCTAGAGATGTCAACTCTGCTTTTAAAGGAAAATGGTTTGCTAACCCTTGCACCCTGTCTTTCCCCCACTTCCCTTCCCTTCCCTCTTTTTTCTCCACTTCCCTTCCTCTTTTCTCCAGCTTTCTTCATCTTCTACCTCTTGTCCTCCTATTTCTCCTTTTGGCTGGCACCTCTTTTGTGTCGATCAGATCTATTATTCAGGAGAGGCTGACGTGAACTCAATGGTTGAACGTGTCTAGAACACATCTGAGGTTCCAAATTTGGCTCCCAGAGTTGGAAAAAAAATGTAATGGTTATTATTTAAGAATATTCAGTGGCATTAATGTGAATTTTTCTAATAAATAATACTATCAACTTTAAGACTATTCTTTGAATGTAATGGAAGTCTACTGCAGTTCACCAAAAACTTTAGCATTGAACATATCTGAGTTTTATGAATTGAGATTTTGAATGCAGTTTTTAAAAAGACTGAAGTTGGAATGCATTTTGGCAGAGTCCTGTTGCCTTTGCTGTTCTTCCGAAGCTCTTCCTGTTTGTTCTATGCAGCCGCATGGTGTGAAAATCTACCCTTTTCTCTTTCTAGGCAATGCAGCTAGACTTCATCTTTCTTCCCTCCTCCTCCTGTCCCAGATCACTTTTCTTTGAAGCTTTCAAATATCATAGGCTGTGAACACTAACCACCAAGCCGACACTTAAGGAGTCTTATTTTAAGCATGTGAAGTTCAGCAACCCTACTAGCCCCATCCCTCCACCCATTAATTTCTCCTGCCTGAAATTCACAACTGTCCTCTCTGGCATTACCACCATTACTGGTTTTTCCCACCTGGCAGTTTTACTGAATTCTGGGTGGCGGGTATTCACTAGACTTCTATACAAATGCTGCTGTTGAAAATGGCACCAACTTAGGTAAAGAACAAAGACTCACTGGCTTCAAAGAGGACCCTCCAGTTTCTGCACAGAAGGGGTTTCACACCATTTCCTGTTAACAACAACCACCACTCAGGAGGAAAAAAGTCCCCCTTCCCCCCACACACAAAGAAATGCCAAACAAGCAGCCTACAGCCTTCACTTTCTTTCTCTAGTGTGTTTAGCATAAAACCTGACCAGGACAGCAGTTTTAGGATAACCATTTGACCCATGACTGCTGCTTGTCATACTTCTGCCTTGCCTATCCCAGTGATTTGTGGAGCTCTGATGTTTTTTGCTCATCCAGGCTCAGAGAAATGCTCTGGATGGCATATGTGTGCATTGAACTCCCTCCCCCTGCACTGGAATTGGCTGGCTGAAAGAAGATTCTGGTAACTTCTTGAAAAATTACAGGATGAGTCATGAATTTCTCCTTCTCCTCCTTCTCCTTCTCCTTTCTTCTTCTTCTTCTTCTCCTTCTTCTTCTTCCTCCTTCTCCTCCTCCTCCTCCTCTCCTCCTCCTCCTCCTCCTTCTCCTTCTTTTCATCATCCTCCTCCTCTTCTTCCTTTGTTCTTCTTCTCCCCCTTTCTCTCCCCTCCCCATTTCAGTCAGCCAATGAAACGAACCTTTGTCCTAACTGCTATGTATTTGAAGTAAAAACAAAACAAAACAACAAAAGAAACAGAATGGTGGGGAGGTAAAAAACAAATTTTTAAAATTACAGATGTATGTTAAATGTTACCTTTCCCTCTTCTTAAACTCAAAGAAGAAAGGGAGAAGTTGTTTCAGTTTATTATAGCCCTGATTTAAAAAGAAAAAAGGTAGAGTTCTGTGTGTCACACACAGGAAACAGAGCTGATGAAGTCCAGTCTGCTAAGGTTTTCATTCTTGTTTCTCCTTTACAGAAGACTCCTTTCTCAGGTTCTCTCTCCCCTGCTTTTATTCTCTCCACCCTGAATATTCAGGCCTTTTCTATCTCTTCTCTAACTTCTATCCCTTCCTGGTTTCAGTTATTCCAGAGGTGGACAGGCCTAGGCTCAGCCAAAGTTCTTTGTCATATTCTCAGCTACACCCATTGATGACAGAAATCTGGCACTGGGAGATGAGGCCATCTGTGGGGACGGTGACATTTAAACCTATTTACCTCCCTGGAAAGCTGGTCAAAGCCTTTCTTTCTCTCTACCCAGTGAGGCTGAAGATTACAAACACACTGAGATTAAAGCCATGAGATGAAGTCTGGGGCAAAACAAAACCTTCTCCAAAGACAGAGTGGCCCTTAGCTGTAAGTGATAAGCAGGTACCCAATGTCTGAAGCAATAGCAAGGACACTGCTGCCCTGACCTACTCTGCAGTGGAAGAAGGCAGCCAGTGGGCTGAGTTACAGGCTGGATCTTGGGTACCAGTGATAAAAAGGAGAACCTGTCACTTCTTTGTTAAATGCTCTTAAAATAATTCTGTCTGCATTTTGTGGCTTGCAAGGTAGACGAAAAGCTCCTATTTGGAGAGAGAACTGTTCTTGGGTTTAGTTAATGAGTTGCAGAAGAAAAGGACCACACTTTTGACCTCCAAATAGGACCCTACAGCTTGACCAATTACCTAAACCACAACACTGGAGTCCAAAGGGCTTTAGTTGTTTCCCAAACCCAGACAAGCCTTCAGGCTGCTAGTGAGGCTATTCAGAGAGACCTGAAGTAAGCTCCAGAGTAATGCCAATTGCCTTCCACAATGGTAGCACCCCTGGGCAGAGGCCAATTCACCATGAAGCTGCTAAAGCCATTAGAGGCCCTTAGAGAGATCCCAGCAATGTGTTCACGGTTGCATTTCTGTTACAAAATTTACAAAAGTGGGTTATTTAAGATGCAGTGAGTTCATTGCTGTCTCCAGTTCAGCTTGCCTTCTGCTAAATTTCTCCTATTGTATGGGATTGCAAAGACCTAAGAGAACTTAAAGATAGGTTTAATTTTGGCTTAGTGGGATGGATTCATGAGAATTAAAGTCATGTCTGTGTGTGGCAGCCTTATCCTTGCCTATCTTGCTGTAGGGATGACTTCTAGGTCCATGTCAGTAGCAGACCATGTTCATTTACCTGGCAACACAACGGTGAACTGGGCTGTGAAACAGCCCCATGGTGATTGTCCACATGGGGAGCATGAGAAGGGCAGCCAAGGTTGAAAATGCCTAAGCCTGAAACCTGTTTGTAGAATGAGTAGCACAGCCACCTTATTAGTAAGTAAAGATTATGTAGAATTCAGTGTGTGGCAGTACCAACCACTGCTTGGGTGGTAGGAAAGGTCCTTCTTCTTCTTACTGAAGAATCTAAGACATCACTATGAAAAGTTGATATTAGAATTCTTGGTGATTATGACCCTGGAAATATGCTTTAAAAAAATGACCTCCTTATTGTCCAGGTTGCAAGAAGAAAGTTGAAGATGCCGGTATTTGGACAACAGATGGTAGAAATATCTCCCATTCTAAATGTTTACTTAAAAAAAAATCTCAAACACCAAGCAAGGTTTGGTGGCTTGCCTGCAATCCTGGCATTTGGGAGGTGGAGGCAGGAGGATTGCAACATGTTCTGGGCTGAATGAACCACAGAGTGAGACTCTGTTTAAAAGAATTTTAAAAGACATCCTTCAGATGCCTTACAGTGACATTTATAATAGGAATCAGGACAGCCCTTCCCAAATGTCACTGTCAGAGGTAAAGTCTGTCTACTACATTAAATAGCTCTCTGCTTCATTGATTGCATGGTTCTCTGAAAATAGGGAGAGTGAGAGGCTTTGAGTTTAATAATATATGGTGCCTGTCTGGGGACAAGGGGCTCACCAATGACTAATACCCCTCTCTGATTGCTCTTTTTATTGGCCCTTCATACATGGCCTCTATTCAGTCTGAGTTTTAAAAATGAAGTTGAAATAGACCCACTTATTCTCCATTTGGTGTCATTTCTAAAGTAATGGCTGAAATCATCTCTAACTTGGGAGTTTTTTTTTTTTTTTTTTTTTTTTTAATGACACCTTGAACATTTTTGTCAGTTAAAAAGCAATAGGCTGGCTGGAAACAAGGGAGACCATGAATGTTCTCCCCTGCCTAGCCCACATTCCATTTTTCTCTTCTATCTCCCTTCTTCCCTCTCCCTCCATCCCTTCCTCCCTCTCTCCCTCTTCCTCCTTCTCCCTCCTTCTCCCTCTTTCTCCCTCCTCCCTCTGTATTCCTTCCTCTCTCTCTCTCTCTCTCTCTCTCTCTCTCTCTCTCTCTCTCTCTCTCTCTCACACACACACACACACACACACACCCTCTAAAAGATAAAAGGTGCCTCATTTAACTGAAAGCAAATTTCCCCACACTGGACAGCCCTGCCTTCATCCCTTTCATCCCACATCACCTTGGTGAAACTTCAAGAATGTGCCCATACACAAAAGAGACCCCTCTTCTGGGAGGCGGCACCCTTGGGGCCCCAGCAGGTTTGCCAGTCCAGCTATAGTTCAGGGATCTTAACTGTGATTCTAAACATCAAACACATCGCCATACAGGCTACTAAGTATGAACACCTATGGGTGGTGGATGGCAGGGAGAAAGAGAGCTCACATACACCACAAATGGCCTTTCCCACTTGCACCCACCCAGCCAAGAGAGTAAGGAAATAATTCCTCTTTTGTCTGCCAGCTGGCTTTCAAAGCCATTGGGATGAGCCTGCTGGACCTGTCTGGGAAGCTTGTTAAACTGTACCGAGTAAGTCAGGAAGAGGGAGGGGTAGGGAAAAGATTAAAGGGCGAATAACAATCCGTGTGAGGCAGTGGCCCCACTCTGAAGAAGCAGATGATCTAAGGAAAGGAAGAGTATCCCTCTCAGACCAGAGACTGCCTGCACAATGCAAATGACCCGCTCACAGCTGCCTCTGGCAGACAGCCACCCTCCTCCCAAGGAATAAAATGAGAGCAATAATTCCCCTCCGGAACCCCCCAAGCTTAGAGACTTCAAACAAGAAAAAAGAAACCTGACATGCTCTTCTCCCCGAGTATCCCAGGGAACTCATCCAGCCCCCAAATTGTGCAGATGACCTCATCATCCGCAGCTGTGTGCTCCAGCCACCCACCCTCAATCCCGGAGAATCACATCTGGCATGGAGCTTTGGTACCTGGGGTTGACCATAACTGGCTTTCAGTCACATGATGCAGCCAGCGGGCAGTCTTTGCAACATTTCTGAGCAATGGCCTTGCAGAGGGAGGGACAGTGAGGCCAGGGCTGGGTACCTTTTCATTTTTCATCTTTACATTAGTGTGGATCTACAGACACAGCCTGACAAATAATGTTTAGTCTCTTTGATTCGAGTCTGCCTATGTTTTATTGTGGTTGGGACACCACGGCTATGCATGTGGCATTGACAATGGACGGATCAACAGACCTGCCAAAGAATATGCTTGAGGAATCACGTAGTTCACGTAGTTTTTTAAGAAAATAGTGAAGCAGTGGAAAAGTCATCCTCAGTGGACTATGGATAATTAAAAAGGAACATGAGGAGAAGAGGGAATGGCACATGACCTTTGTGCAGCACATAGAATTGATTAAAGACCATCACTGAACGTATATAAAGAACTATCATACATTGAGAGAAAAGGGAATCAATAAAAAAATGAATGGAGTTGACAAAAGAGTCCAAATGACTGTTAAACATGAGAAAGCTTCCTAAAACATAAACATCAGATAAACATAAATTAAAATACGAATAAAGCCCACTATCAGGTGTTTTCTGTACCAGATTTTTTACTTATTTACTGTAGTTTATTTTCCCTCCCCTTTTAGATAGTGGTTTCACTACTTTTATTGTTTTCCCAGGTTGATCTTAAAATCATGACACGCTGCTTCTACTTCCTGAGTGTCGGGGTCACAGACACACTGCATGGCGCCTGACTGGTGCTAAGTGTTTTTGAGGGCGTGGAATATCAGGAATTCTCATAAACTCTTACTGGGACTTATGACCATTTTGGCAAAAGTATCTGTTATAGAAACATGTATCTTTTACACCAGGAGGATTAATCTATATATAGTATAGATTCATATTCCTAGAAAACTTGTACTTGAGGTATGTGTGTGTGTGTGTGTGTGTGTGTTGGTTTTATGTGAACCTGACAAGCTAGAGTCATTTGAGAAGAGAGACCCTCAATTAAGAAAATGCGTCCACAAGATTAGCCTATGGGCAAATCTATACAATTTCTTGGTTGATGTAAGAGGGCTCAGCCCACTGTGGGTAGTGGCACCTCTGGACAGGTAGTCCTGAGTTGTATAAGAAAGTAGGCTAAGCAAGCTATGAGGAACAAGCCAGTAAGCAGTGTTCCATGGCTTCTGCATCAGTTCCTGCCTCCTCTTTCTTTTCCCGAACTGTATGATCTGAGCATTGCAAAATGAAACAAACCCTGCGTGTTTACTCCTTGTGGTGCATACCTGTAACTTCAGATATTTGGCATGCAGCGGCATAATCAGGCAGATCATAAATTCAAGGCTTGCCTCGGATAAAGTCAGTTCACAACTAGCTTGGGCAACTTAGTGAAACCTTATCTTAGAGACCAAGGGCAAAGGGTGTGTGATCAGTGGCCCAGTACTTTCTGCCTGCATGAAGCGCCAGGCTCAAACTCTAGCTCTGAAACAAACAAAGGAAATATCAAACAGGATACATATGAACACATTAAGTTGCATGGTTAAAGCTTATTAACATGTTTTGGGAAAGAAAACTGAGACACAAGGAACATACCCATTATCCCATGAATAAAATTTAGCAGAGAAACCACATTGTAAGATATAGGGATTGTTACACAGGTTAAGGCTGTAAGAACACAGGGGTGAACTATCTTGAATGTTGGTAGAAGAGAGGTTGTGATGAGGAAAGTCTCTCCTAAGCACCATCTGTCTCGGTCTCATTCTAGATGTTTACTGCTAGCTTTGTGCTTCTTTCCAACGCAGATGATATTTAGCAATATAGTAAAAGTTAGTAAAATCATAGAACTGTAATGAGAAGAAACCATGAGAGAAGGCACTAGACAGTTGACCAGGAACAGAATCTGGAAAAACCCAAAACCAGCAAACAACAACAAAATATTGCTAACTGTACAGTAGTTCTCAGAGGAGGTTTTATGACAGAGTATTAGCTTCAATAAAGTGCTTTCAATGCACAGGTGCTGTGAATAACATCGATTTCCCTTTGAATAAGAGAAATCAAAGGAGAACAAGCAGATTAGCATGCAAAAGAGAGAGAGAAGCATATGTGCACTCAGACCAAAGCACATTGAGTGAGGTGTGACATGGCCATAAGAGTGTGAGCCTCTACATGGCACGAAAATACTTTCTTTTAAAATAAAATTTATTTATTTATTTACTGTACATGCCTGTGTGTTTGTAGTACCCGAAGAGCCATAAAAGGGCATCAGACCCCCCTGGAGTTGGAGATTTTATACAGGTATATATAAAAGTGATTATTAATATTCTGTACATATTAATTAATGCTGAAAATTAATACAGCATCAGTTATTCTTTAGCCATACAGTTCCCCAAATAGCCACACAGAAACTTTTCACTATTTCAAAGCGTAGGCCTTAGCTCTCCACTTGCTCATCTAGTTAACCTGGCCATCTAGCCTCATCCAGCCACGTGACTAGCTATACCTTCCAGGCCCGCAGGTACATCTATCTCTTCTGCTGTCTCCTGGCTAAAGGTTTTTCTTACTTCTTCCCAGCGTTCCTTTTTATCTCCTAGGAAAACCCACCTATCTCTCTCTACTGCCCAGTCATAGGCTTTAGCATTTTATTAACTAATTCACTTGGAGAGGAAGGTTTGCACATCTAAAGCTGGTGTGAGGGAAAATCAGTCATCTTGGGGGCAACTCTATCTAAGGGCTGCTATGGAATTTAGCATCTGAATAGATAGCAGCACAAGACCAATGCCAACAAAGGTGGTTGCTAGACCAGAGGGTATGGCTACATGTGCGGTTGTTCCTATCCTAACAAAAGCAGCAAAGGCTTTTAAGCTTTAAGTCATCCATCTAGCCACAAATACAGAAATTTTGAAAAGGGCATGGAGTTATATAGAAGTTTCCTCTGAGAGTAAAACCTTCCAATTTGGAGGGAAACCGCTTCAGACAAAATGTTTCCAGCAAGGTAAAACAACAGGTTATTCTAAGGGGAAGTGGAATACTGAAAGGTATGCTCCTTAAAACAGGAAGTAAACAACTGGAGAAGCAGCTTCAGGAAGTCCCTGAAACTGACCAGATTCATTAGTATTCACCCCACTTTAAATATATATAAGCAGCAAAGACTGCTGAGAGTCACTCCTGATCAGAGGAGCCCAGCTGCCTGGAAGAATTACAGTCCAGTCTGGCAGCCCTGCGGGAGCAGAGACTAGCTGAACAGCTTGGAGGAAACAAAGATCAGTGGAGCTGCCTGGAAGAGGCTCAGACCAACTGAATGCCCTCTAAAGAATACTGTGAGGTGGTTTGAGTGAGAATGGCATTCCCTAGGCTCATATAGTTGTATATATATCGCCCCCAGTTGGTGAACTGTTTAAGAATTACCAGGATTAGGAGGTGTGGCCTTATTGGAGTAGGCATGACCTTTGTTGAAGGAAGATACTTGGGATGGCCTTTGAGGTTCCAAATGCTCACTCCAGACTATGCCTATGCTCAGCCTGCTGGACTCTGGGTTAGGATATAGCATCATGCCATGTGAGTCTCCATGACAATGGAGTAACTGTTGAAAACTGTAAGCAAGCTCTCAATTAAATACTTTCTTTTATACGTGTTGCCTTGATCATATTCTCAGCAATAGAACCGTGACCAGGACACTATATACAGCCTGCTGAGGTGCCTGCAGGCTGTACAGTGTGCTCCAGGCCCCCAGCTATGTGAGCTGTCACCCTTGCTGGAGTAGACTTTGGTGATGAAGTTTTCTTAGAGTCATTTCTGCTCCTGTAAGTAACCCCAATAACAATCAATAGTTCACCGAGTTGGACTTGATTAGTATCTGTGCTTTGGTCTGTTTTTGGTTCCCTATCTATGGTGAATAGACATTTGTTCACATTTCCCAAGAAAAAGTCTGTCACATAATCCTTGTGGTATCACTTAGAATCTGAAAGGTAGTATAGGCTAAATGGGCGTACCTCTTCAGAGCATGGTGTCTTATCTGATGTTTAAGATACTGGCTTAGCAGAGCTCTCTCTTTTTCATTCTTCTCTATTTCATGAAGAAATCTTTTATAAACAATTTTATTTATGTATGTGCATGTGCATAAACATATACACATGTACCATGGTGTTGTGCCTGTTCCCGATGGTGTGGGAGGGGGTGAGAATCAGTGGACAGCTTTCAGGAGCTGGTTCTTTCTACCCTGTGAGATCTGGGGATTGTAGCCAGATTGTCCGCCATGGCCGCAATCAACCTTACCTACCAAGTTATCCTGCTACCCTCCTGTATACAAGTTGGAAACTCAGGTTTCATTAGTTTTACTACTAATACTGTCTGATTTATCATTTTCTAATGTGCTTCATGGATATTTTATCATTTGAAAAAATATAAATGCTTAAATTGCATATGATTCCACTTGGATGGAGAGGGTGTTCAATTTGTTCCTCTAGAAAACTAGCTCAGTATTTTTTTTCCTGTTAATTAGAAATATTTTGTGTAAGCATGTATTTAATCTTGATATTTGTATTTTTTCCACCTTATTCTATGATTCTGTCCCAGTGCTGCGATTGGTTCTTGGTTTTGTAGTTCTGTGTGTGAAGTTTTAACACTTCATTGCCCCTACATTTTTGCTGCTTTTGATTTTTTTTCAAATATCCTCAAAATTATTTTGCCACCCTACAAAATGAAATTAGACAAACCCAAAACATTCAACCCTTTTCCTTCTCCTTCCTCTCCCCTCCTCTCACCTCCCTTTCCTTCTTTTTCTTTCCCTTCCCCTCCTCTACCTTCCCTTCCTTTCCCTTTCCCTCCCCTCCCCTCCTCTCCCTTCCCTTCCCCTCCCCTCTCTTCTCCTCCTCTCCCTTCCCTTCCCTTCTTTCTTCCTCCCTGTTTCTGTCTTCTGTTCCTTTGTGTGTGTGTCCCTTATCCATGCCAGATAAGCACTTGCACTGTTATATTAGTGTCATTTCCCCTTTTCTCCCCCCCCACACCAAAAGAATGCTGGGATTTATAGGTGTGTGCCACCACACCCAGTTTATTTTGTGTGTTTTTCTACTGATTCTGTGTATATATGTATGTGTGTGTGTGTGTGTGTATGTCAACATCTTAATATTTATCATATTAAACTTGCTTATTTATCAAGTTTAGCATCTAGCATTAATTCCAAAACTTAATTTAAAAATATTCGTTCATATATTATCAAAAGATCATTTGCATTTCGAGGTCAGGTAGGTTTTAAAATGCATTACTTTTTTTTCTACTTAATGGAGAGTCTTTCCACATCCTGCCATTGAGTTGCAAGATGCTGTTTTGGCTTGTGAGATTTCTCAAGTATGTTACACCTTTGCTTCTCTGTAGATGCTTTACTGGGAAGAAAGGACACTCCAAAGCACTAAATCCAGGCCCCATTTGTAGCAAAAATGTATTCACTGACTAATAAGTAGTCAGATTTCAAGGTATAAATTGTGTCTTAGTGCTGCACAGGGTTACGGAGTCTATGTTGCTTTGTTTATCTCAGGCCTATTGCCAGCACCTTGAGTTGCTGTATGCATGTAATGTCTACATGTCTGTTTTTGATTGTCTTTGTAAGGTGTATTCAGTAAACAAGGCAGGCTCATGCCCTGCCACCTGCCATTGGTGCCTTTTGTCACATTAAACTCTCTCCGAGCTCCTGCTACTTTTACTTAATTCTAACTTTATCCTTTTTATGATAATCAAATGTCAATTGCCCAAGGCCAGGGATGGAAAAGTACTGTAGAGCGTGCCTAGGGGTTTCTGAAGTAAAAGATTGGCTAATTTATATTTTTAATATAAGTGATTTAGAGCCCGAGGCTTTGATCCAATTAAGTCGAGAGTCAAATTAGCTGAGGATGAAAATGAAGATGGAATGGAGGGAAGCCTTCCTGGCTCTCAAGTTTTCTAGAAGAGGCTTGGTGGAGAGCAGCCGTTCCTGTTCTTGGCTGCATGCTGGTATTAGTTGAGCAGCTTGAACCAGTGCAGATGGCTAAGACCTGACCCTGTAGACTTCGGTAAGTGGCATTCTCATTGTTCCAGATATCAGAAACTTCCAACTCTTCTCACATGGTTTTAATATGCACTTGTGGTTGAAAATGGCATAGTTTTTAATTCTCGGTGAGATAAATATTATCCAGGAGACGAATCTAAAATGGAAGACTCCAGAGCTTTTGCTCCATACCTCTTCATACATGGCCTAAAGTCAAGTTTAGGAATCTGCCCTCCTCACACACACCCACAAGATGTGTTTTACACAAAGATGTGGCTCTCATGATCACACATGGTTCCATTTCCATTCTGCCATATAATATTAACTCAATTCTTGTAATAAATTCTTCATACATGTATCTTTTTCCATTTTGAAACACTCTCTGGCTGCTCATTGTGTAGCAATTACTCTTCAGAGGGGCTTCCAGGTCCTTTCCTGCTCTAGCTCTTAGCCATCTTCTCAACTTTTTCAGATACCCAACTCCAACTACTTCCTGTGTGTGCAGTATGTCCTTTCCAGAATTGATGTGTGCCCACTTTCCAGAGTGTTTGCTTAAGTAATTACCTCTCCCTTCAAAGGCTCTTATGCCCCTTATTCACCCACGTTTTGCCCTCCAACAACTAGAATTCTAGGACTTCTAACCTGGTCCTTTCACATTAATACTGTTTATGGTTCCCCTGTGTGCCTCATCACACTTTGCATCTTACTCACATTTTGCTTGGTTTGATGGATTCTGAGGCATAGAAAGCTGAACCAATCATATTTCTGTATAAATGGCACACACTGTCGCCACTGATTGATATCATACTCCTCTAACATACTTAGATGGATCTACGTGTACTCTTTCAGTTTGAATCCTTAGATACCCTACAGGCTCGTGGTCTGAGTATCTGATGCTAATTTAAAAGCTGTGGAGCCTTTAGGAACTGAGTGGACCTTTGAAGGTTGTGTCTGCCTCTGGTTCCTCCCTGTACACTTTGCTTCTAGGTCAGCCATGACATAAACAGCCCCTTCGCCCCAGGCTCCTGCTAGCTTGAGGGAACTGCTCTGTTCTACCCCCTATGGAATGGAATACTTCTGAGGTTATGAGCAAAAATAAATTTTTCCTTCTTTTAAGTTGTTCCTATCATGAGTTTGGTCACAGTCAAGGGCCGCCTTCTTTTACAGCAGAACATTCTTGGCTCTGGAGAGATGGTCTGACAGTTAAAAACCAGAGTATCTGCACATAGCAGTCTACAACTCCAGTTTTAGGTGAGCCACACCCCTGCTGGACTCACGGGCTATCACACATGCACGTAGTACATACACATGAAGGCAGAACACCCAGTCACACGAAGCAAAAGAAAAATGATAAAACGTTAGTCTTGCTGCCTCACATGGCCACACTTTAACTTTATGTAAATGCTTCTGTGGTTTGCTATGTGCTTTCTTTCCCTCCTCACCTTGTTTGTCATCTCTGTGTGTTGATGAAATTAAATCGAATCCATTGCTTCTGTCTGTCACAGGGTATTGCTTAGGTTCTATTTATCAGTACATCTTACCCATCTGGTTCTCTTTGCATGAATGTCCAGTTTGCCCATAACTCTCACCTGTCACGGGAGAGCACACTGGATATTCTCTTACATGACTACTGATTGATTTAAGTGATTCCCCCCCGAAGTACACACCAGCACACTGGAATCCCTTGGTATCGGACATGTTCTCTGGCTGGCTGTGTCGTCTGACCTCCCTTTTGGTCTCAGGTGCTCACCTCCTATAACTTGGGAGACCTTGGGAGGAACTGGGCTCCCTTAAATTGCTCTGGCAAGGGAAAACAAAGGTTTTGATTCAACACGTTACAGTAATATGTCAGGATATTGGGGTTGTAAGAGATTCAAAACTGCTTTGAGATATCCATCTATCCACCAGAATAATGTGTGTAAAATTAATTTACACACTGAGGAGTTTACCAAGAGTTTGCAACAATAGATATTTTTGCAAGTGGATTGAGAGAGCCAAAGGTTTATTTGGTATAAGAAAATAAGGGGTGTAGGAAACATGATGCCTAAGACTGACTAAGCCAACTTTGTGACCTTAAAAGTACTCAGTAGGAAGTTAAAAAAATCTTATTTACTATTTGTGAGAGTGTGTTTGCACATTTCCTACAGATGGACACATGCCACGGCACACACGTAGACAACTTGCAAGAGTCGGTTCTCCCCTTCCTCCATATGAGCCCCAGGGGTGGAACCCAGGTCACTAGACAGAGCAGAAAGCCCAACAAACACCACTGAGCCCTCAGATGGAGATTTTCTCTGCTGTAGAACAACATTCTAAAGTCAATACGAAGACTACAGAGAGGAGGGGTGTGCTGGGCAAGAATGCTTATTGGAGAGTGAGGTCCTTAAAACCAGCCTAGATAAATAATGTCCTTGTTACCCTTGAGCGTTCTATCATGTAAGTACTGTACTACACAGTACACACACCCCATCCAGATCTTTCCAGCAGCAATGCCAAGGCATAGAGAATTTGAGCAATTAAACCGCAAATCGTGCAACTAACAAGTAGCAAAGCTAGTACTTGAACCAAATAGCTTATTGTGATGTTTTAAGTGCTGGATATTTGGCTTATAACTAGTGCAGAAAGAAACGAATGCTTAGAATTGTGTGGGCCAAGTGGAACTTCTTGCTTTGTCTCTGTCTTACAAGCTGTCCCTCGATGGGAAAATTACTGAACATGCCAGGTATCTATCTATAAAGACATGGGTGAAAATGGGCCCACTATGCGACATATGTTGGAGGCTTTGTAAACGTCCCTTCCTTTATAGAGCTTTTCCTTCTACTTCAAGTATGGGTTAGGGATTATTATATCTACTGAATGAATGCAATATTGGTCTAAAGGTCTTCAGTTATCACCAAAATTTCCCTTAGTTCTCAGTAGGTCCAAGATCTAAAATGCACGGGGGCATGTGTTTAAGAGGAAGGGACACTGGAATGATTGCTTTGACAAATCAAAGGCAAACCTGATTTATTTGGGGTATCCCCGAGGAGTCTGCTGGTTACCTGCCTGATCTCTGAAGATGGAGAGAATAAGATATGGTGGAAGCCATCTGAAACCAACTCACTTCGTCCCTTTCCTCGGCTTCATGCAGGGAGTGTTGTGGGTTCACAAAGCTAAGAACCAGTGTTAACTCTTGCAGAAAACTTCTGGAGAGGAAATTAATTAACCCCTGCCAAGGCTTCCCAGCTGCAGGGCAGGAATTAAGCTGTCATCCCACTTGGATGCTTGGATCAGGCCTGCTTTGGTTGGCTCAGCCTCTGAGTGAACAAGCAGCTCTTCTCCCCTTGGGTTGCCCTTAGACTGAGAGCACTGCTCCAAGCAGGTAATATGGCATTCCCTTTCTGGGGGCAGAATATCCCAGCCCCTGCCACTTATCTGCAGGATTGAAAACTCAGTAGAAACCTCTCCCATGGGTAGCTGCAGCTACCCATATCAAAGTAATGCGATTTGCAGAGGCCTTGAGAAAGTAGCTTTAGCTGTGCACACCAAGGAAACTTGGGCTGTTTGGGATGCTCTGGCATCTAGACCATTGTTAGCTCTCCAGAGGGAGGCTCATGCCCTGTGAAAATCAAAGCTGCTGTGGGCGCCACTTTTAATGAGATCTTTCAAAGGGATCAGCCTAAATGGTCTGTCAGAATCATAATGTCAGGTGGATTTCATGCTCTACACAGATCTGACTCTCTCTCTCTCTCTCTCTCTCTCTCTCTCTCTCTCTCTCTCTCACTCTCACACACACACACAAATGGTAATAAAAATAATTTAAAATTCTTCTGGGAAGATATTGATTTATTAATAGGAGCTACTGGTTTTCTGCACTGATGGCCCCCGGGACTTTCACTGTATGGTTGCTATGCCTGGCTCTCCCCACCAAGCCTCCAGAGCTCCCAGCCTTCAATTTATCAACCAAGGATGACAACTTCATTGTTGTTCTTTGGAAACTCTGGCTTTTCAGAAGCTCTCAGGGTGTCAGACTGCAAGATGCCTTTGGAAAAGTATTCTTGTGTAGAGTAGGAAGTCTGCTCGAAAAATGCTGCATCTTTTGAAAGTTCAGATAGAACCCATTTCTTGTTCTCTTTTACCCATAAGAAAGTATGTACCTTGCTGGAACTTTCTAAAAAAAAAAAAAAAAAAAAAAAAAAAAAAAAAAAAACAGATGGAAATAAAATCTGTTCAGGTTGTATGGGGCTGTGGGCCGGCCGATGTTATCACATATTTTGGCTTGTGGAAAGGAATTTTGCATTAATGTGAAAAACCCATGAATTTTCCAAAATTGCTGTAACAAATTACTACAAGTTTAATGGCTTAAAATAACTTAAATTTGTTCTCTTATAGTTCTGGAGGGCAGACGCTCATCCCTAGGCGCTGGCAGGCCTGGGCCTTTCAAGGAGACTCCAGGGGAGAATGTTTCTTCACTATTTGAAGCTTCTGGGGGCTGCCATCATCTTTGGGATCATGGTCTCTTCTCATATTGTTCTGACATCTGTGTCTGCATTCATGTTGTTTGCTTTTTAGATTCTGACCCTCCCTGTTTTCTCTTCATTCTGGCCAGCCTGGTCTCTGTAGTACGAGATTATCTCAAAAGAGATCACACACACACACACACACACACACACACACACACACACATGAGGTGGGAGGGAGGTTTGGAGAGGGAGAGAGTCCTGCATTCTTAACATGTTAGCATATGAGATGCTACTTATGGACTTCAGGATTAGAATGAAGCAAAGCTATGTCCATTACCACGCCTCCCCGTGCTATTCTTCTGCCATTGGCTCGTCAGGCCTTTCAGTCCTGTAGTTACTGCTGAGATGTTTCCATACATGTTCACAATGGATCATCTGAAGGAAGCTCATTTTTCAAAAACGTAGCCGAGGTCAGACCCCAGGGCTTCACGAACCAGGACTGCTGGGATCTGGACAGGAGTAGAGCCAATAATTCTGTCTGACCTGGGCCTATGCATTGCCACACGGGCAGGACTTCTACAAGGCCTCCTCTGAGAACAGGTTCTGATCTTTCTCAGGGAGAAGAACCCAATGCACCAGGCCAAGGGGTGATCAGGTGCTGGCACAGTGCCTGCGTTTCGTTCCGTTATGCAGGCACCATGTCGCTGCTGGAGGTTCAGAGATGAAAGGCAGCCACAGCTCTTAAAAGCTTCTGACACTCTACCTATTAAATCAGGCTCCTCACACTCCAGCAGGCATTGGAATCACCTGGGAGCTTGTTAAAGTGAAAGCTTGGTCCAATAGGTGTGAGGTGGGCTGGAGATTCTGTGTGCCTAACATCTCAAGTAGCAAGGGTCTGGAGAGGGCAAACATCCACAGGTGGTTCATTTATAATATGGCCACAGATGGGAAAGCAGGGGAATGTATCTAGCCAAGGCTTGAAAAGAGAAAGGGTGAATCCTAGGGGAAATGAACAGTCTTTTTTTTTTTTCCAGAATAACAGCTGGCCAGGCAAAGTGCTGGGGTGTGGGAAGGGAGAGAGAGAGACGGAACAGGATGTGGAATGGGATGGAGAAAAGATCCCAAGGGCAGAAGTAGAAATAGGACTATGGCAGAGTGTATGGTTGAGAGGGTAGCATGACCGAGGCCATTGGGCAAAGTAACGTGAATCAGATAACATCGGATGTTCTCTGAGCGTAGAAGTTTGGACTTGGCAGAGCAAGGGACAGGAAACTGGAGCTAGAGAGTGGCTTCTGTTGCTACCCATTCTGGCAAACAACTACAGATGTTTTTTTCACTGGTAAATGGCGGGTATTTAAAGGAATGGCAGGTGATGTACTTCGAAAATGAAGGTTTTTGCCACGTAAAATGGCTCACATGCGTTGGCTGAAACAGGAGGATTGCTATGAGTCCACAGACAGCTTGTGCAACAAAGTGATATCATGCCTTAAAAGATGTATATAGGTACTGATGTGAAGGTGTTGTTTAAAGTCATGGATATGCCAAGGCAATGCATATTTAAAATCAGCTGAACTCTACTCTTCGGTAGCGATGACATAAGCCAAATTTTGGCTCCTTTGGAAATACTGGTGTCTGGATAGGCTGCAGATGAAAGTCCTGTCTGGTTTCTGCCCTCAGTATGCCTCCCTTCCTGCCTCTCGCCTTACTCTGGACAGTGACTGGTCAGTATAGAACCTTGGAAGTTGTTGGGAAGCTGTTTCTTTGCAGTCCCGTTCTCCACTCCCATTCCCACTGCCATCTCACTGCTGGAACAGAAGTTGTAGAGACTGACTAGGGGGCTAGAAGAAAATTACAGTCCCAGGACAGTATGGAGATATCTAAGTTAAATACACATGTCTTTCAATGAATTGTTGGTTCATATATGTCAGACTTGGCACTAGGAGTTTGACATATAAGTGTTTCATTCTCCATCTCCTTTTAACATTTACTGATGAGAAAAGTAAGACTCAGAAAGCGTATGCTGTTTTTCAAGGTGGTATAGCCAGGAATAGAGATCATGGCTATTTGACTCTAAAGCTGACTATATAGAATCATCTGAACCAACAGCCAAAATAGGTTCTAATTCAGCCAGGGAGGTGGTAAATATTCAACATGTAGGGCAGTGATGTGGTCCAGGCATGGGGACTACAATCAGGAAGTACCACATATCAGGCTCTGTGAAGGTACGTGGAGAGCAGTCTGTATTAGAAAGTTCAGCTGGCCAATTAGAATGCTCTGTTCAGAGTGGACAAAATACAAAACCATTACAGATGGGTGGTGAGAAAGCTGTCAGTAGTTAGAAAGGGCAACATAATAAACCAGAAACTATGTATCTGCAAGTAGGGACTGTTGTTAAAAGATGATGTCCCGGGTTTCAGCACCAATGTTAGGAAAAGGATGAAAAGAGTAAGGAATGGGCAGGCGGATATGACCCATGGAGGTGTGGTGGGGCCTGGAGGCAAGGAAGATGCCTCTGGGGGGGGGCCCATGTAGGGCATCCCTTCCCCCTGAGGGACCAGCCACACGATGGTATAGTACAGAATAGAGCTTATTCAAGTCATGGGGGTAGTAGCAGAGTCAGAGAGAGAGAGAGAGAGAGAGAGAGAGAGAGAGAGAGAGAGAGAGAGAGAGACAGAGACACAGACAGAGACACAGACAGAGAGAGAGACAGAGAGAGAGACAGAGAGAGACACAGAGAGAGACAGAGAGAGACAGAGAGAGACAGAGAGAGACAGAGAGAGAGACAGAGAGAGACACAGAGAGAGACACAGAGAGAGACAGAGAGAGACACAGAGAGAGACAGAGAGAGAGACAGAGACAGAGACAGAGAGACAGACAGAGAGAGAGACAGAGAGAGACAGAGAGAGACACAGAGAGAGACACAGAGAGAGACAGAGAGAGAGACAGAGAGAGACAGAGAGAGACAGAGAGAGAGACAGAGAGAGACAGAGAGAGAGACAGAGAGAGAGAGAGAAGTAGAGGAGTAGAGACCAGCTATGAACACATGGAGAGAGAGGGGAGAAGGGAAGGGGGAGAGGAGGGGCAAAGGTGGGAGAGTAAGAGGGTAAGAGAGAACAAGAGAGCAAGAGAGAGAAGAGGGGGTGAGCAGCCCCTTCTATAGTGTCAGGTAACTGGGGCGGGGCATACCTGGATGTTGCCAGGTAACTGAGGGGTGGGGTTTACAGAATCCCAACAGAGGCAATAAGTGGAGATATATCTCAAAGATAATGTAGGAGTCACAGTTCTAAAAATGGTCAAGTGATCAGAGGCAGACAACTGTCTTAATTAAGGGTATAAATGATCCTCTGTTGCCATCACTGGATCCAGGCAACCTTGAATCCAACCCAAGTGAACCTAGGCATCAGACAAATGACTGCAGGAGAGTATGCATCGGATCTGCTTTTGCAATTGTATTTTCCTGTCACATTTATCTTCTTTTCTGCATTTTAGTTTGTAGAGTATAATCTAGAGTGCTTGCACATGACCTTAGTACTGATGTTCTACTGTCTGGAATGCCCCCATCTCATCCAAACCAAGAAACTAAACAGCCAGCCCTGTTCAGTGCATTCATCAAGTGGAATTCATCTCCAGAGAGATATTTTAGAAAAAAAAAAATCTTTGGACACTTATTCTATAGAGCTGATTGGTATTGAGTAACTTTGCTTTAAACTTTTATTTAATAAAACTTGTATATATTTATTATATATATATAGCATGATGTTTTTAAAATTTGTATGTCTCTTGGAACATATGTTTTATCTCTCTTGATTTTTTTGGTGATGAAAACATTTAAAATGTGTCTCTTTTCTGTTTTTAAGAATTAAACACACTGGCATTAGCTACAGTCATCATGTTGTGCAATAGATTTTTGAGCTTATTCATTCTGTTTAACTGAAATTTTATATCCTCAGACCAATATTTCTACCCTCTGACCCTGTTAACTTCTATTCTTGCTTCTATGGGCTCAATTGTTTAAGTTTCAATATGCAAGAGAAATTATGCAGCATTTGTCTTTCTTTGATTTGTGTTACATACCGTAATATTGTGGTTTGTCTCTGTGGTCACAAATGACATAACTTATTTTTACAGACTGAAGAATCTCTCTCTGTTTCTCTCTCTGTGTCTCTGTCTCTGTCTGTCTCTTTCTCTGTCTCTGTCTCTGTCTCTCTCTCTCTCTCTCTCTCTCTCTGTGTGTGTGTGTGTGTGTGTGTGTGTGTGTGTGAGTGTGTGAGTGTGCTTGTTCTTTACCTACCCATCAGTCAACAAGCATTTAGGTTAATTCTATATCATGACCCGTGAATAAAGCTGCAGTGGGAGGGGCACAGGAGACCTCAGGACACAGGAATAAAAGAGCAGTCTGAGATGGGATTCTTCAGGTTTCTGTCTGCACCCTGTGCTGACCCTGTGCCACAGCTATCTCTATCCAGACCCTGCTGGAAGAAAACTTGTCCCCGAGTAGTGCTAACAAACGGGATTTTAGGACAGTCAAGGCACTGTCAGAATTAGTAAGGCAAGCTAACATGAGAGGTAAGAAGATGGCAAGTGGCAAGTCCAAGAATCTAAGCAACAAAAATAAAATCCACTTGGCATCATTAGAACCCAGTTCCCCCTCCACAGCAAGTCCTGGATACCCCATCACACCGGAAAAGTAAGTTTCTGATTTAGAATCACAACTCATGATCTTGTTAGAGGATTTAAGAAGATCATAAATTACTCCCTTAAAGAAATACAAAAGAACACAGGTAAATAGGTAGAAAGCCTTACAGGATTATAGAAAAATACTAGCAAACAGTTGAAGGGATTGAACAAAACTATCCAGGATCTAAAACAGAAATAGAAACAATTAAAAAAAAAATCACAAAGGGAGACAATCCAGGACAGAAAACCTAGGAAAGAGACCAGGAGTCATAGACACAAGCATCACCAACAGAATACAAAAGATGAAGGAGAGAATTACAGGGGCTGAAGATACCATAGAAAACATTGACACAACAGTCAAAGAAAATGCAAAAGGCAAAAAGCTTCTAACCCAGAACATTCAGGAAATCCAGGACAGGATGAGAAGATCAAGCCCTACAGAGAATAATAGATGAAAAACTTCAGCACAAGGAGGAAAACCAAACCCTAGAAAAAGCAAGAAAGTAATCTTTCAACTAACCCAAAAAAGACAGGAACACAAACATAATTCTACCTCTAACAAAAAAACAAAAAAGAAAAACAACAACAACAAACAAAACAAAACAAAATAAAATCTCCCAGGAAAAAAACAATTGATGTTCCTTAATAACTGTCAACATCAATGGACTCAATTCCCCTGTAAAAAGAACCAGACTAATAGACTGGATATGCAAGGAACACCTAACATTTTGCTGCATACAGGAAACACACCTAACTGACTAAGACAGACACTATTTCAAAGTAAAAGGATGGAAAACAATTTTCAAGCAAATGGTCCCAAGAAACAAGCTGGAGTAGCCATTCTAATACCAAATAAAATCTACTTCCAACAAAAGTTATCAAAAAAGATAAGAAGGACACTTCATACTCCCCAAAGGAAAAATCCACCAACACAAAATCTCAGTTCTGAATATCTATGCTCCAAATGCAAAAGTACATACATTCATAAAAGAAGCCTTACTGAAACTCAGAGCACACATTGCACCTCACACAGTAATAGAGGGAGACTTCAACACACCACTTTTATCAATGAACAGGTCATGAAAATAGAAACTAAACAGAGACATAGTAAAACTAACAGAAGTTATTAATCAAATGAATTTAACAGACATCTATAGAACATTTCATTCTAAAACAAAAGAATATACCTTCTCAGCACCTCACAGTACCTTCTCCAAAATTGACAAAAAGTCAAAAAACATGACTCAACACATACAAGAGGATTGAAATAATCCCGTGCATCCTATCACATCACAGAGAACTAAGGTTGGTCTTCAATAAGAAAAATAATAATAGTAATTGCACATACACATGGAAGCTGAACAATGCTCTACTCAATGATAACTTGATCCAGGTAGAAATAATAAAAAAAATTCAGGACTCTTCAGAACTTAATGAAAATGAAGGGACAACATACTCAAATTTACGGGACACAACGAAAGCAGTGCTAAGAGGAAAACTTAGAGCTCTGAGTGTGTCCAAAAGGAAACTTAAACCAGCACGCACTCACAGCTCCCCTAAAAACTCAAGAACAAAAAGAAGCAAATGTACCCAAAAGGATTAGCTGGTAGGAAATAATCAAACACAGGGTTGAAATCACCAAATAGAAACAAACAGAGCTATACAAAGAATCAACAAAACCAGAGGCTGGTTCTTTGAGAAAAACAACAAGATAGATAAACCCTTAGACAGACTAACCAGAGGACACACACACACACACACACACACACACACACACACACACACACACACTAAAAAGGGAGACATAATAGAAACTGGGGAAATTTAAAAAATCACCAGATTCTACTACAAAAGCCTAGAAAATCTGGATTATATGGACAAGTTTCTAGACAGACACCAGGTACCAAGGTTAAATCAGGATCATATAAGCCATCTAAATAGTCCCATAACCCCTAAAGAAATAGAAGCAGTCATCAAAAGTCCCCGAAACACAAAGCCAAGGATCACATGGGTTTAGTTTAGAATTCACTCAGACCTTTATAAAAGACCTGATACCAATACTTTCCAAACTATTACACAAAATAGAAACAAAAGGAACACTACCCAACTCATTCTTCCAAGCCACAATTACACTTATACCTAAACCACACAAAGACACAACATAAAAAGCTTCAGACCAATTTCCTGTATGAATATCAGTGCAAAATACTCAATAAAATTCTTGCAAACAAAATCCAAGAACACATCACAATGATCATCCATTACAACAAAGTAGGCTTCATCCCAGGGGTGCAGGAATGGTTCAATATACCAAAATCCATCAATGTAATTCACTATATAAAGAAATTCAAAACCAAACCAAACCAAAAAAATAAAAAAACAAAAAACCACATGATGATCTCATTAGATGTTGAAAAAGCATTTGACTAAATTCAACACCCCTTCATGTTAAAAGTCTTGGAAAGACCAGGATCCTAAGGCCCATACCTAAACATAGGACAAGAAATGTACAGCAAACCAGTAGCTAACATCAAACTAAATGGAGAGAAACTTGAAGCAATCCCACTAAAATCAGGCACTGGACAAGGATGCCCACTATCCCCCAACTCAAAGTCCTAGCCAGAGCAATTAGACAACAAAAGGAGGTCAAAGGGATATTAACTGGAAAGTAACAAGTTAAAATATCAGTATTTGCAGATGGAATGATAGCATATTTAAGTGACCCCAAAAATTCCACCAGAGAACTCCTACAGCTGATAAAGAACTTCACCAAAGTGGCTGGATAGAAAATCAACTCAAACAAATCAGTAGCCTTCCTCTACTCAAAGGATAAACAGGCTGAGAAAGAAATTAGGAAAATGATACCCTTTACAATAATCCCAAATAATATAAAATGCCTCAGTATGACTCTAACTCAGCAGGTGAAAGTTCTCTATGACAAGAATTTCAAGTCTCTGAAGAAATAAATTGAAGAAGATGTCAGAAGATGGAAAGGTCTTCCATGCTCATGGATTGGCAGGGTTAATATAGTTAAAAATGGCCATCCTGCCAAAAGCAATCTACAGATTCAATACAGTTCTCATCAATATTCCAACTAAATATTTCATCGAGTTAGAAAGAGCAATTTGCAAATACATTTGGAATAACAAAAAGCCAGAATAGCAAAAAGTATCCTAACCAACAAAAAACTTCTGGGGGAATCACCATTCCTCACTTCAAGCTGTATTACAGAGCAGTAGTCATAAAAACTGTATGGTATTGGTACAGAGACAGGAAGGTAGATCAGTTGAACAGAGTTGAATATCCAGAAATGAACCCACACACATATGGTCACTTGATCTTTGACAAAGAAGCTAAAACCATCCAGTGGATAAAAGACAGCATTTTCAACAAATGGTGCTGGTCCAACTGGCAGTCATCATGTAAAAGAATGCAAATCAATCAACTCTTATATCCCTGTACAAAGCTCAAGTTCAAGTGGATCAATCACTTCCACATAAAACAAGATACACTAAAACTAACAGAAGAGAAAGTGGGAAAGAGCCTTGAACACATGGGCACTTGGGAAAATTTGCTGAACAGAAAACCAGTGGCTTATGCTCTAAGATTAAGAATCAACAAACGGGCACTCATAAAATTGCAAAGCTCTGTAAGATAAAGGACACTCTCATTAGGACAAAACGGCAACCAACAGAATGGGAAAAGATATTTGCCAATCCTACATCTGATAGAGGGCTATTATCCAATATATACAAAGAACTCAAGAAGTTAGACTCCAGAGAATCAAATAACCCTATTAACAAATCAGGTACAAAGCTACACAAAAAAATTCTCAAATATGTGAGAAGCACCTAAAGAAATGTTCAACATTTTTAGTCATCAGGAAAATTTAAGTCAAAATAACTCTGAGATTCTACCTTACATCAGTCAGAATGGCTAAGATAAAAAGCTCAACTGACAGCAGATGCTGGTAAGAATGTGGAGAAAGAGAAACATTCCTCCATTGTAGGTGAGATTGCAAGCTGGTACAATAACTCTGGGAGTCACTCTGGTGGTTACTCAGAAATTTGTACATGGTACTACCTGAGGACCCAGTTATACCACTCCATGGCATATACTCAAAAGATCGCTACAACATTAAATAAGGACACATTCTTCACTATGCTCACTGTAGTCTTATTTATAATAGCCAGAAGCTGGAAAAAGACTAGATGTCCTTCAAGAGAGGAATGGATACAGAAAATGTGGTACATTTACATGATGGAGTACTACTTAGCTATTAAAAATAATGAGTTTATGAAATTGCTATTCAAATAGATGGATCTGGAAAATATCATTCTGAGTGAGGTAACCCAATCTCAAAAATACACCCATGGTATGCATTCAGTGATAAGTGAATATTAGCCCAAAAGCTCAGAATACCCAAGGAACTGACCACAGAAATCTCAAGAAGATGGATAACCAAAGTGTGGATGCTTCAGTCCTTCTTAAAAGGGGAAGAAAAATATTCTCAGGAGGAAACAGATACAAACCTTGGAGCCAAAACTGAAGCAAAGGCCATCCAGAGACTGCCCCACCTGGGGAACCCAGGTCATATTTAGCCACTAATCGCAAACAGTATTGCTGATGCCAAGAAGTGCATGCTGACAGGAGTCTGACATAGCTGTCTCCCAAGAGGCTCTGTAGAGCATAACAAATACAGAGGCAGATGCTTGCAGCCAACCATAGAACTCAGAACAGGGTCCTTAATGGAGAAGTTAGAGGAGAAATTGAAGGAGTTGAAGGGGGTTGCAACCCCATAAGAGCAATACCAATTAACCAGAGCTCCCAGATTTTAAACCACTATCCAAATAGTACACATGGATGGACCCATGGCTCCAGCTGCACATGTAGCAGAGGATGGCCTTGTTGCCCATCAGTGGGAGGAGAGGCCCTTGGTCCTGTCAAGGATTGATGCTTCAGTGTAGAAAAATGTCAGGGTGGGGAGGTGAGAGGGGGTTAGGGGTTGGTTGAACCTCTCATAGACGAAGGAGGAGAGGTGAAAGGATAGCGTTATGGAGGAGAATCTGCAAAGGGGATAACATTTGAAATGCAAGTAAAATATATCCAATAACAAATTCTGAAGGAGATGATTCTGAGATTACACATTAATTGAGATGGTGACTGTTTTGGGGATATCTTTGATGATCAAAGCTGATGCTTCTCAGGCATATTTGTCCATTGGAATATAACAATTTTATGAACAAAATGGCATGAAGCTTAGTCCAAGTATGGTTTACAGTCCTATAGGCCCATGCCATGTAAAAATCTAACAGGAGTTTAACAGAGATTCTTATAGAAGAGGAGGAGAATAAATATCCATGGGATAGATTAAATGATGTTTTGTGGATATTGAATATTTTAAAAATCAATATTACAGATAAGACAACTCTTATAAACCGACGCATTTTAGAAAGGACTGCTGAATTAGATCAAACTATAGAGGCTCTAATTACAGAATGGAAGAAAATATATGTTCCATTGGGGAGATTATACATTTGTTCCAAAAGGAAAAAAATAAAACTATGTCTTCCATCCAAATCATTGGAAATAAGATTTGGCCAGGGGAGACCTCCTGAAGATCTTGGCTACAGACAGAAGAGGGAGATTGGCAAGATGCACAAGACAGGAAACATAGGTACCAATCCTGCTACTTGGAACATCAGTGAGATTGGCTGAGACATGAAAAAAATGTCTATACATAACCAATAGAGGGTCCTAGAGACTTATCACGTCATCCTTTCATATGGCATAGATAAGAGTTTATATTACAGTTTTGATTTCAATCCTAACAGAGAGGAGAAGGTCATATTTGCTAGACTGTGCACTTTGCATATTCCATACATCATTGGTACAGAATTATGTACTACTTGTGAAAAGCTATGTTCACAGAAAATGACAACCAAGGAAGCAGCCCTGGCAAAATTTACCCTCAAGGATGCTGAGTCACCAGATCCTGCCTCAGACTGTTTTGATGCCATTTCCTATGGAGACTTGTTCCAGAATGGCTTGTTCAAGGTTGCTTGCTGATCCCAGATAACCTCACTTCATACAACCCTAGAGACGGATTCAGTCAGAACTTCACTTAAACCTGAGCTTTCTCAGCATACAGAGACTGGACAACAAATGCTACAGCTGGCTTTCTTAAGATCATTTCCCCATTTTTTCTTCAGTTCCCAAAAGAAAACTACACCCCCAAATCACCAGGGAACAATTTTAAGAAAACTCTGTTTTTTTTTCCCAAAGAGATGGGGTGGAGAAACTTTAGTCATTCATTGGATGTTGGATATTTGTTGTCATTTCAAAGGCCTATAAATGCTTAAGGTCTAGGACATGGATCAGGGATTTCCTTTTCTTTGTCTATTCTTTATTAGGTAAGGGAAGTGGAAGTTGAGAATAAAAGGGGGTATTCAAAGAAGGAGGCAACCATGAGAGGAGATGGATCACAAGCATGTGATCGGGAGAAACAGCAAGCAATAAGGGAATACATGACTGGGATATAAGTTAAAATTGCTCCAAAACTTGCCCTCCCCAGGCTTAGAGCTTGTAAATATAATACTTAGATTGTGTGTGTCTTATATGTGCTAGCAAGAATTTACACTTAGTTACAGAATTCATTCTGTCTTATGGGTGATTAGCATAGCCAAATCATCATTGATGCCCTCATGGAAAGGATGGGATTATATAAGAATATTATGATGTTGTGATTGGCTGAATCAACATAAACAATGGATATTGATTTATGGTTTGATAATATTCAAAAAAATCTGTTGGTCGTGTATGTCTCCAAATCTCTTCTTGTTCAGTTTTATTTAATAGTTTTTTAAAACAATTCTTAGATAAGAAGTATGAACAACCTGCATATCAAGTAATATCAGCATGCACTGTAATTTTTAGTCTTGCTGTTAAATATTTTAACCCATTTTATTATGCTGATGTTTTGTGTGCTGGAATGTGTGCTGAAATTCAGAGTCCATAGGACTTTGGGTATAGGTCATTTGGGATCTACCTACCTTTTTGTTTTTGTAATTGTTGCTGAGATCGGGTCTCTCCCTGACTTAGAACTTGCTAAGTAGGACTCCTAGGATCCTCCCTTCTCCAGTTCCCCAGTACTGGAGTTTATACCCCAAGCCCATTTTCTTCACATGCAGGCTGGGGGATGGAGCTCAAGTCCTTATGTTTGTAAGGCAACCATACCAAGCCAACGACCTAGTCTATCTTGGTTTTTCACCTCTAGTCTATCCCATTGCCTTTTTATTAACTTTCAAGTAAAGTGTGGTCTTTCAGAACCCATTCCTCTCCACTCCCTTTCTTCTCATGGAAGACATGCACACAAAGGGAAACTCACAGAGAAAGCATCATAGTTGTGGGAGTAGGGCTCTCTGGCCCCTAAATCTGTTGGAGATGAACTAGGTTCTATCTGGCCACTGAGTAGTGCCCGTTATTTCCCACTAGGAAATCCCACCATAGATTCACTAGGGTAGCCTCACCTTCTGGGTCTCCTGCACACTGATCAAGTTTGTAGGGCACAATGTTCCCACACCACAGGGTGATTTGTGAATTATTGTTTTCCAGGCAAGTAAGCCACAATTTCCCTGGGCTCTGAGGCTTCCTCCAGGACTCAGAATTTCAGTGTTTTTCTGTTCTAGCTGCCCTGAACTCATAAATTGAGATGATAAAAAATTGCAGGAGATGAAGGTGGTTATAACCTCTCTGTATGTCTGCCTAAGGAAAATAATTTTCTAAAAGTTTCAGGGAGGTTCCTCATGCAATAGAAACAGCACTGTTCACAATGCTGTCTCATTGTAAAGGCATGAGTGTCATAATTAGGTGGTGTTTGTGTTGTTATCTTTTTGTCAACTTAACACAAACTAGAATCACCTGAGGGGGGAAATCCTTAATTCAGGAATTGTCTCTATCACAAGCCTTGTAGGCTTGTCTATGCATTTTCTTGGTTACAACTGATACACTGTGGGTGATGCCATCCCTGGGCAAAAGGGCCAGGGTTACATAAGAACTCAAGCTGAACAAGTTGGGGAAGCAAGTCATTAAGCAGATATTCTCTGTGCTCTCTGCTTCAGTTCATGCCTCCAGGTTCCTGCCTTGAACTCCTGTCCTGACTTCCCTCAGTGAGGAACTTTAACCTTAAAATGAAACAAACCCTTTCTTCCACTATGTTGATTTTGGCCATGGTGTTTATTACAGCAACAAAGGGCAAACTAAGATAATGCTCAGTGAATGGTAGTGGTTCTGCGCACGCTTGTAGGCATTTGAGTTGAGAGCACATCTGCTACTTTGGCTGAGCTTCCCTGTGGAGCCTTGAATGTTTCTAGATAACTCACGTGTACTAGATCATCTTCTAACTGTCTTGAGTACAAAGGCAGGATCTTGAAGCACTAGCTGTTATTTTGTTTGGGTTTATTGTTTGTTGTTTTAATTATTGCTTCTTCTTTTTGTTTTTTGAAATGCCAAGAAATCAAATCCAGCACCATACACATGTCAGACAAGTGTTCTACCACTGAGCTGCATCTCCAGCCATTCTTTTAGTCAATAATGTGTTATCTATGTTTCCAGATGTGACCATTGTGCTTTGTAAGTATTGAAAGGTGGAGGCGAAGGCTGACAGGGCTTGTTATGAAAGAGAAATAAAAACCTACATCCCCCCCCCAGAGCGAAGACCAAAAAGAAGTTCGAGGACCCCAATGCACCCAAGAGGCCTCCTTCAGCCTTTTTTTTTTGTTGTTCTGTTCTAAGTACACCCCAAATCAAAGGTAGGCATCCTGGATTATCCATTGGTGATGTCGCAAAGAAACTAGGAGAAATGTGGAACAACACTGCCACCGATGACAAGCAGCCCTATGAGAAGAAGACTGCCAAGCTGAAGGAGAAGTACGAGAAGAATATTGCTGCCAACAGAGCTAAAGAAAAACCTGATGCAGTGAAAAACAGGGTGGTCAAGGATAAAAAGAGGAAGATAAAGAAGGAACAGGAAGAGGAGGAGAAGGATGAAGAGGAAGAGAAAGGAGGAAAAAGAGGAAGACAAAGAGGAAGAAGAGAAAGAAGAAAAAGAGGAAGAAGAGAAAGAAGAAAAAGAGGAAGAAGAAGAAGAAGAAGAAGAAGAAGAAGAAGAAGAAGAAGAAGAAGAAGAAGAAGAAGAAGAAGAAGAAGAAGAAGAAGAAGAAGTTGGTTCTAGTGCTGTATTTTTTTTTCTTGTCTATAAAGCATTTCACTCCCCTGTACATAACTCACTCCTATTAAAGAAAAAAATAGAAATGTAAAGCTATGTAAGATTTGTTTTTAAAACTGTACAGTATCTTTTTTGTATAGTTAACACACTAATGAATGTGTCTTTAGACAGCCCTGTCCTGGTGGTATTTTTAATAGCCACTAACCTTGCCTAGTACAGTCTGGGGGGGGGGTGGTTGTAAATTGACATGGAAATTTAAAGCAGGTTCTTGTTGGTGCACAGCACAAATTAGTTATATATGGGGACAGTAGTTTGGTTGGGGTTTTCTTGTTTGTTTTGTTTTGGTTTTATTTTGTTTTATGCTTTTTCCATCTTCAGTTATCTTTGATTCAGCTAATACAAGGATAATTGTTGTTCTGTTAACTGAATACTACTCTGTAATTGCAAAAAAAAAAAAAAATGGGAATATTTTGTTGAAATTCCAAATGCTTCTAAGTTAGTATAATTTTTTATTAAAAAAAAGAAAGGTGGAGACAAGGTCAGTCTCAGAGAGGCTAGGAAATGCTGCTGAATCTACCCTATGCCCATAGGGATATTCTTCAGTAATTAGCAGTTTCTTGTATGGACCTTGCCATGTTACAAAGGATAACCATAGAAAGTGGGACAATGTGTCCTGCAGCTTCCTTGACTCTCAGATAATAACAAAGCCTTTTGACAGCACCCCAGGACAGAAGGTACAAAGGATAGTTACAGCTGATGGGCAACTGGATCTGGGGATGACTTCCTATTTGGGGGGAAGCCTTTCCTCCCTTTGTTCCTGCTGGAAGCCAATGCGATTTTGTCAGGAAGATGTTCTGTGAGTCAAGGTTGACCATAAGCAAGTCAGTCAGGTATACCCTGGTCAGATAAGGTCTTTTTTTAGTTTTGAAAGCTTAAATATAATTTATAAACTACAAAATAAATAAGTCCATATATTAACAGATGAAGAATAATGGCAAATAAAAGTAAAGCACGTCAAATAAGTGGTTAAAGATAAGGACCAGCTGATTTAACTATTTCCCCCTGTGGAGATACATGGTCAACAAGCTTGCTACTGTTTTAAAAAAGTTACTTCCATGAGCCAATGACTCTTTTAATGGTATATTTATTTCTTTAAAGTAGGCATACACTTTTTTGTTGTTCTGTGAGAACACTGAATGAAACCTATTTAGTATTAAAAGTTGGAATTTTTTTCTCTTAAACAAAATAATCACCTTGTTTTCTTTCTCCATGATTAACATGAATTTGTTGCTGTTACTTGAAATAAGCAGATAAAACTTGTATATGTTGAAGCCTTTAAAGTTCAGGCCAAATGGCATAACCTAGAAGAAAAATGTCCAGGAATGATAATGGAGTTCCCTTTCTATGTGACAGAATAAAGGAATATGGAGCAGAAGAAGTGTCAGAATGAGTAGAGCCTCCACAGTGTTTGAATGCTTAGCCCTTGGGGAATGGTGCTATTAGGAGGTATGGCCTCGTTGGAGCAGATATGGCCTTGTTGGAGGAAGTGTGTCACTGTAGGGCAGCCTTTGAGGTCTCATATGATGAAGCCACACCCATTGTGACATACGGTCTTCTGCTGCTTGCTGATCAAGATGTAGAACTCTCAGCTCCTTCTCTAGCATCATGTATGCTTGCATTCTGCCATGTTTCCAATCATTATAATAGTCAAAATATCTGAAGCTGTATGTTAGCCCCAATTAAATGTTTTTCTTTATAGGAGTTGTCATGGTCATGGTATCTCTTCTCAGCAATAGAAATCCAAACTAAGACAGGATGCAAGCATTGTTGCATACTCACATGGATCACTACCGCAAACTCTCTATGCTGGCTCCTTTCCTGCTTCTTGACTTGTTTCTCACTTCCTATGTGCATCCTCCATGAGGTGGAAAACATGGTTGTTATGGCACAGTCAGAGTTTCACAAGCATACAACCACATTGGGAGCTGACACTGGTCTGGCTGAAGCTATCTGGAAAAGTAGGTCTGGTGGACTGCTTTGGGTTGGGTGCTCCTTCACACTCTACTGACATCTCCTACCCTACATAGGGACACTTAACCATGACCAGGGTTAGGAAACAGAACTGCAGCATCCAGGGGGAAGTTATTCTTTACAAAAGACTTAAAAGGCATGCAATCCATATTTAACAACTCCTTAGTGGGAAGTGACAATTTTGTTTCTCTTCTGAACTTCAGACTATTGGTGCTGCTGAAGGGACAAGACAGAACCAGTCTGCCTAGATGTGAAACCTGCCTCCTTGGTTACTGCTATGGTTTCCATCTGTTAAAAGATTGGAGCCATTCAACAATGTTCAGATGTGAGTCCTTTAAGGAAACTGTGGAGCTTTAATCTCATAAATAAGTTAATTCACTGATGAATTTATGGCTTAAAGAGGTATGAGAGGAGGTAAAAATTAGTAGGCAGTGCTTAAGTTGAGAAAGGAGGTGACTGTGGTATGACCTTGAATAGTTTATATTGTCTCTGAGTCCTTGATTCCTCTCTTTCTTTGATTCCATGTTGCCATGTGAGCATCCTTGCTGGCTCTAGTCATGTGGAACTGTAGCCAGCCATTGTTTTTCAGAGTTTAAAACAGGCCATTTTGTGCCCTCCAGAACTATAGAATTTCTATTGAGAAGTCTGCCATTATTCTGATGATTTGTCTTTATAAGTGATTTGGGCCTTTAGGTTGTAGATTTCAACATTCTTCCTTTGTTCTAAATGGGTACCATTTTAAGTGTAATATGGTGTTGGGGAATTCTGTTCAGGTTTCTGTTGGCTTAGTGTTCTGAATGACTTCTATGTGTGGACAGATTTATCTTCCCTAGAAGAGTTTTATGCTTGGAGTTCATTGAATGCATTTTCTATGCCTTTGACTTGAACTTTTCCTATCTGCCTATGATTTTTGTTTGTCTTTTGATCACATCTCATAGATCTCATATATTGTAACCACACTTTCTGATTATTGTCTTTACCATTGTTGGAATATCTAAATTCATTTACTTGTCTTAAAACTTAAATATTCTGTCTTAAGTTGATCCATTCTATTGGGGTAGTCTTTCCACTGGGATTTTAATTTGACTTATTAAGACTTTCAGTTTTAAATTTGATTTTTTTCTTTAGTATTTCAATCATCTATTAATTAAATTGTCTTTTATGTTATGCATTGATGTCCTTATTTAACCCAGTTGTTAGTTTGGGTTTGAACCTATTCAGAAGTTTATTCATGTCCTCTGGCATGGGAGCTTGCTTCTGTACTGTTCCAGATGTTGGTTTGGGTGATTGGCCTATGATTTCCTTCCATTTCAGATTGTAGCTCAGGCCAAATTTTTACTTTTCTCTACATTGCTCAGTTCATGCAACTCAGACTCACAAAGTTTCTCCCTTCTAACTGGAAATCATGGTCGGCCCAAGTCTCAGAGTCCAATCAAATGGCTCTTTCTCATTGTAAGTGTTCTTGCTCCCTGATGCTATTCAACCATTGCTCTGGCTGAATGCAGGTGACAGGCTTTTCCAGACACTCCCCCCATCTGCCCATGCAACGGCTCTGTGTGGCTTTCATAATTTTCCCCCTCCCTTAAAATTACCTGTCAAAGAAAGTATAGTATGAATTTTCTGAGTCTTGCCATTAGTCTTAATTTCTGACCCCCTGCAGTTGCATCTACTTATGCTAGGAGAACAGCACTCCCCAGCTGGTGCTGTGCCATCTGGAATGGACTCTAGATTTGTCCACTTTCTCTTTTGCTTTGAAAAGCTTTTTCTTCCACCTACAGAAACTAGATTTTTTTTCCACAGTGTCATCCACCTTATAAGATATCTCTGGTTTCATACATAAAGAGGCATCTTTCAGCAGGGGTATAGGCATTGCCCACCATTTTGGAGAAACAGCCCTTTTTCTTTTAAGTTGTCCACTTGTAGGTGTAAGGTGTGTGACTTTCAGCAAGGTATTTAGCATCATCCAGTGTTGCTTATGAAATGAGGGTAAATAAGATTACTTACCTCCTGAGGTTTAGATGAAGAATTATTAGCTCTCAAACACACTCAGAAGAAGGTTTAGTACCTGTTCAATGTGAATGAATATTATTCCACCATCGCTGGAAATGGAGCTCAGTTCTAGGCACTGCCTCAGCATGAGTGAGGTCTTAGCTTCCATTTGCATTATTTCTAAATACATAGAAAAATAAAAAGTTACCACTGACACATGAAGAACAGTTTCTCCATCTCTCTATACACTTGGGAAAGATGTTGAAAGTTTGACATCTGGTGCCTTCAATTTTACAGCTTATATCCATAAGTATATATTTAATAGGTTCGTTCATGGTTTTGTAGCTTTCCCCTGCCCCAGTATCATTCAACTTTAGCCATATCATAAGTCAAGACTCATGATTTTTCTCAAACTAGTGGACACAACAGATGTGCCAGTAGATGTTTATACACAGTGGAGATAGAACTGGTGGTCATTAGCACTGTCTAACGTTCTCATTTATTTCCCTGACTAAATTCCTGGAAGTAGAATTTATGCACTTCCATCAGCAGCCATGGCTAACATTTTTCATCTCTAAGATGGGACATAGTGTTCTGAGCAGTTCCTCTCCAGCTATGCCTGTTCCAATGGAGGTGGTATCTAGCAGAGATTACAAAAGTTATTTTAATGAATGCAGTCCTAGAAGACATTCCTGATTATTCTCTAAAACCTCCACTGCCTGTCTCATTTTATATTGAGATTTTAGTTTAAATAGCCTCTGGTTAATCTCCAGAGTATTGGTTGTTTCTCTGTAGTTATGTTTTAACCACCTGATTTTTCTTAATTAAAACCTCAGCTTTGATTTTATAGATATAAACAAATTAACTCACTTCTGGTTTCTGTCTGCACGTGGAGCTGACCCTGTGTTATAGATCTCTATACCCAGACCCAACTAAGAGAGCTGATTCCCCAAAGTGCTGAAATACCTGAGAGTACAGGTAAGACCACCGTTTCTGCTCTGTGGGTCTTACCCAGAGTCCTCAGGACATAGGAACCAAAGAGCACTCTGGAATAGCTTCTGGTTCCTACCTGCACCAGGAGCTGACCTGGTGCCAGAGCACTCTGGACCCAGACCTTGCTAGGAGAGAACCTATCTCACAGGAGGATTGACACATATGAGAGCACAGGGGAGACCACCACCCCTGCTCAAATTCCTGTCCCAAAAGGAACCCATAGAGAGAACTCAGGATGTTGGAACCAAGAAGCAGTCTGGGACAGCATCCTTCTACTTCCTGATTTCACCTGGAGCTGACCCTGTGCTATAGATCTCTATATTCAGACACAGCTGGGAGAGAGCTGGTCCACCAGAAGTGCTAAAACACCTGAGGACACACGTAAGACCACCACTTCTGCTCTGTATATCACCTAAAGCCATCAGGACACAAGAACAGAGGAACAGTCTAAAACAGGATCCTTCTGGTTCCTGCCTGTGCCTGGAGTGTACCCTGTGCTACAGCTCTCTCTACCCCGACACTGAAGAAAGAGAACTGGTTCCAAAGTAGTGCTGAGAAACAGACTTACAGGAGGGTCAGAATCAGCAATACCATCTAACACCAGATAGAAGCAGATGGCAAGAGACAAGTTCAAGAATCTAAGCAACAAAAGCCAAGGCCACATGGCATCATCAGAACCTCGTTCCCCCACCGCAGCAAGGCCTTTAAGAAGGTAATAAATAACTTTCTTAAAGAAATACAAAGCAGGTAAACAGGTAGAAGCCCTTAAAGCAGAAACACAAAGAACACAAAAATCCTTTAGAGAATTACAGAAGAAACATGAGAAAACAGGTGAAGAAATTGAGCAAAACCATCCAGGATCTAAAAATGTAAATAAAAACAACTAAGAAATCATAAAGGGAGACAAACCTGGAGACTGAATACATAGGAAAGAGATCAGAAGTCATAGATGCAAGCATCACTAACAAAACATAAGAGATGGAAGAGAAAATTTCAGGGGCAGAAGATACCATAGAAAACATTGACACAACAGTCAAAAATTTGCAAAATGCAAAAAGCCCCTAACTCAAAATATCTAGGAAATCATGGGAACAATGGGAAGATGAAACCTGAGGATAACAGGTACAGAAGAGAGCTACGATTCCCAAATTAAAGGGCCAGTAAACACCTTTAACAAAATCATAAAAGAAAACGTTCCTAACCTAATGAACAGAATGCCCATAAAAATACAAGAAGTCAACAGAACTCAAATAGATTGGACTAGTAAAGAAATTCTTCATGTCACTTAATAGTCAAAACTCCAAATGCAAAAAATAAAGAAATGATATGAAAAGAAGGGAAAAAGTCAAATAACATACAAAGGCAGACCTATCAAAATCACACCAGATTTCTCAACAGAAGCTATGAAACACAGAAGATCCTAGGCAAATGTCCTACAGATCTTAAAAATAAAAATGCCAGTTCAGGATACTATATGCATCAAAACTCTCAAAGCTTTAAGAAACTAAGATATTCTATGACATAACCAAATTTGCACAATATCTTTCCACAAATCCAGCCCTACAAAGGATAATAGATAGAATTTTAACACAAAGAGAAAAACCAAACCCTAGAAAAAGCAAGGAAGTAATCTTTCAACTAACCCAAAAGAAGATAGCCACACAAACATATTTCTACCGCTATTTACAATAACAACAACAACAACAATAACAACAACAGAAACAGGAAACAACAATGACTTGGCCTTAATAACTATCAATAGCAATGAATTCAACTTCCTAATTAAAAAACACAGACTAACAGACTGGATACATAAGGAAGACCTAGCATGTTGCCGTGTACAGGAAACACACCTCACTGCCTCAGTGTAAAAGAATGGAAAACAGTTTTCCAAGCAAATACTCTCAAGAAAAAAGCTGGAGTAGTCATTCTAATATCAAATAAAATAGACTTTCAACCAAAAGTTATCAGAAAAGAGAAGGAAGGACACTTTATACTTCCCAAAGAAAATAATCAAGCAAGATGAAATCTTAATTCTGAATATCTATGCTCCAAATGCAAAAGTATGTACAATCATAAAAGAAACCTCACTAAATCTCAAAGGACACATTGCACCTCACACAATAATAGTGGGAGACTTCAACACATCACTTTTATTAATGGACAGATCATGAAAACAGAAACAAAACAGAGACAAAGTAAAAGTAACAGAAGTTATGAACCAAGTGGATTTAACAGACATTTATAGAATATTTCATCCTAAAATAAAACAATATGCAGTCTTCTCAGTACCTCATGGTACCTTCTCCAAAATTGACCATATAATCGGTAACAAAACATGCCTCAACATTTAGAACAAGATTGAAATAATCCCATGATTCTTATCAGATCACCATGGACTAAGACTGGTCTTCAACAACAACAAAAACGACAGAAAACCCATTTAGACATGGAAGCCAAACAATGCTCTACTCAGTGATAACTTGGCCAAGGAAGAAATAAAGAAAGAAATTAAAGACTTTTAAGAACTTAATGAAAATGTGGGGACAACATACTCAAACTTATGAGACACAATGGAAGCAATGCGAAGAAGAAAACTTATAACTCTGAGTGTGTCCATAAAGAAACTAGAGAGAGCAAACACTAACAGCTTGACAGAACACCTAAAACCTTTAGAACAAAAAGAAGCAAATGCACTGAAAAGAGGTAGCCAGCAGGAAATAATCAAAATCAGGGCTGAAATCAACCACATAGAAACAAAAAGAACTATACAAAGAATCAACAAAAACCATGAACTGGTTCTTTGAGAAAATCAACAAGATAGATAAACCCTTGGCCAGACTAACCAGAGAGCAAAGAGATAGTATTCAAATCAACAACATAAAAATTGAAAAGGGAGACATAATAACAAAAACTGAGAAAATTCAGAAAATCATCAGATTCTACTACAAAAGCATATACTCAACAAAACTGAAAAATTTACAGGAAATGGACAATTTTCTAGACAGAACCACGTACCAAAGTTAAATCAGGGGTAGATAAACCATGTAAACAGTTCCATAATCCCTAAAGAAATAGAACCAGTCATCAAAAGTCTTCTAACCACAAAAATCTCAGGTCAAGATGGGTTTAGTTTAGAATTCTATCAGACCTTCATAGAAGACCCAATACCAATAATCTCCAAACTATTCCACAAAATAGAAACAGAAGGGACACTGTTTCATTCTATGAAGTCACAATTATACTTATACCTAAACCACACAAAGGCCCAACAAAGAAAGAAAACTGTAGATCAATTTCCAATTCTAATGTGAATATCGATGCAAAATATTCAATAAAATTCTTGCAAACTGAATCCAAGAACACATCAAAATGATCATCCATCAGGATCAAGTAGACTTTATCCCAGGGATGCAGGAATGGTTCTATATGCTGAAATCCACTATATGAACAAACTAAAAAAAAATAGCTTGATCATCTCATTATATGCTGAGAAAGCATTTGACTAAATTCAATACTCCTTCATGTTTAAAGTCTTGGAAAGATCAGAAATTCAAGTAACATAGTAAAAGCAGTATATAGCAAACCAGTAGCCAACATCAAACGAAATGAAGAGAAACTTGAAGCAATCCCACTAAAATCAGGAACTAGACAAAGCTGCCCACTCTCCCCCTACCTATTCAATATAGTACTCAAAGTCCTACTGTGGCAATTAGACAACAAAAGAAAGTCAAGGGATACAAATTAGAAAGTAAGACATCTAAATATCACTATTTGCAGATGATATGATAGTATACTTAAGTGACCTCGAAATTCTACCAGAGAACTCCTACAGCTGATAAACAACTTCAGCAAAGTGTTTGGATATAAAATTAACTCAAGCAAATAAGTAGTCTTCTACTCAGTGGACAAACAAGCTGAGAAAGAAATCAAGGAAATGGCACCCTTCACAATAGTCACAAATAATATAAAATGCTTTGGTGTGATTCTCACCATGCAAGTGAAAAACAAAATGTCTTGTATGTCAAGACCTTCAAGTCTCTAAAAAGAGAAATTGAAGCAGATCTCAGAAGATGGAAAGATCTTCCATGCTCATGATTATATATACTAGTGTTAATATACTAGAAATGGCCATCTTGCCAAAAGTAATCTACAGACTCAATACAATCCCCAGCAATATTCCAACTCATTTCTTCATAGAGTCAAAAAGAGCAATTTGCAAATTCATTTGTAATAATGAAATACCTAGGATATTCAAAACTATATTCAACAATAAAAGAACTTCCCAGGAAATCACCATTCCTCACCTCAAGCTGTATTATAGAGTAATAGTCTTAAAAACTGTATGGTATATTTACAGAGACAGGAAGTAGATCAGTGGAATAGAATTGAAGATCCAAAAATAAACCCACACACATATGGTCACTTGATTTTTGACAAAGGAGCTAAAATCACCCAGTAGAAAAAAAACAGCATTTTCAACAACTGGTGCTGGTCCAAGTGGTTGTCAGCATGTAGAATGCCAATCTGTTCATACTTATCTCCCTGTAAAATGCTCATATTTAAGTGGGTCAAGGATCTCCACATAAAACCAGATACACTCAAACTAATAAAAGAGAAAGTGGAAAAGAACCTTGAACACATGGGCACTATGGAATATTTGCTGAATAGAACACCAATGGCTTATGCTCTAAGATCAAGAATTGACAGATGGGACTTCATAAAATTGCAAAGCTCTGTAAGGCAAAGGACACTTCATTTGGACAATATGGTAACCAACAGAATGGGAAAATATATTTGCCAATCCTACATCTGATAGAGGGCTAATATGCAATATATACAAAGAACTCAAGAAGTTAGACTCCAAGAATAAAAAAAAACTAATAAGAAATTGGGTGCAGAGCTAAACAAAAAATTTTCAGCTGACAAGTACTGAATGGCTGAGAAGCACCCAAAAAATGTTCGACATCCTTAATCAGCAGGGAAATAAAAGTCAAAACAACCCCGAGATTTTACCTCACACCATTCAAAATGGATAAGATGAAAAACTCAGGTGACAGCAGATACTGAAGAGGATGTGGAGAAATAGGAACAGTCCTCCATTGATGGTGGAATACCAAGCTGTTACAACCACTCTGGAAATTCGTGTGGTGGTTCTTTCGAAAAGTGGACAAAGAAGACCCAGCTGTACTACTCTATGGCATATATCCACAAATGCTCCAACATACAACAAGAACACAATTTTCACCATGTTCATAGCAGCCTTATTTATAATAGCCAGAATCTGAAAAGAACCCACGTGTCCTTCAGCAGAGGAATGGATGCAGAAAATGTGATGCATTTACACAATGGAGTACTACTCAGTTATTAAGAATAATGGGTTCATGAAATTTTTGCACAAATGGATGGATCTAGAAAATATTACTCTGTGTGTGGTAACCCAATCAGAAAAATACACCCATGCTGTGCACTCACTGATAAGTTGATATTAGAAAAGCTCAGAATACCCAAGATATAATTCACAGACCACACGGAGCTCAAGAAGAATGACCAAAGTGTGGATGCCTCAGTTCTTCTTATATGGGGGAAGAAAATATGGAGAGAGATAGAAAAACATGAGAACTCTCAATCCCCCTCCTTTCTCCAAATTATGTTCTTGCTTTGCCATTTTATCATTAAATATCTTCAAATGTCCTTCTCAGTTCAGCTTACAGTGATCTCCTGAACTCTCCCCTGAACTTCTCTGACTTTACCAACCCCCTCCTCATTAAAAGTTTTACTTTATTTATAAGTGTAGATATTCCACGTGTGGACCACTGCCCTCCTAGGCCAGTAGAGGGTGTTACATTCTGTGTGCTGGAGTTGTGACTATGTGTTTGTGAGCTGCTCAGTACTGGTACTTGTAGAAGAGCTTGAGTCCTCTGGAGGAGAAATAAATGCTTTTTTTTTTTTTTTTTTGAGCATCTCTTAAGTCCCATTCTTGCTTCTCTTTAAATCATAAAAGCTCCTGGAATTCCTAGTCCGGTTAATCCATACATCTACCATTTAGTTATTTATAGAGTAACATTCTTGTATTACAAAGGTAAACAAAATGATTTGCAAACTAAAGTTATTTACACTTTAATTAGATTACCAAAAAAAAAGTAGTAACACAAGTATGGTAATTCATGCCTAACACCAGCATTCAGGTGGTAGGGGCAAACGGCTCCTGAGTTTAGGATCAGCCCTGGTTAAATAGTAAGAACCTGTCTAAAACAGAAAAACAGCAGCAACAACAATCACAAATTCTTTCCCAAAATAGGTTTGTTTGGCTGCTTGCTAATTTTATTCTTCATTTTTAAATTTTAATTTTATTTCATTCCATCATACATGAATATATATTTTCCCCATAAAGCTCAGACATCATCATTGCTGCATGAATATATTTTATTTGTTTTTATCAAATTCACTCTAACTCCTGACTCCAGTCTTCCCTAAGCCCTCCTACACATCCTCCTTCCAACTTCACCTCATACATGTGTGCATGTGTGTATATGTATATACGTGTGCACACACTCACAGATCTACTGAGACTAAATAGTTTTGTTCACATGCATATTGATGTCATTCTTTCTACTATACAATGAACAATCTGACAAGGGCCCGCCCCTAAGGAAAGCAGACTTTCTCACAGCAGCCATTGACTTCCTGTGGTTTCTCAACTCAGAGTGGGGACTTTCCTTGAATGTAAAACAAGATTGATCTTGTGTAGGTCTTGTATGTCCATCCACAGCTGTTGAGAAATCGTAAGTTCAGTTGCCTGTCTTCTCCAAAAGAGACTTTCTGGGCTGTCCCTCCTGCTCCCTGGCTCTTACAATCTCTCTGTGCCTTCTTCTGCAATGCTTCTTGAACCTTCTTGAAGAGAGTGTAATATAGGTACCTGTGTTTAAGGATGCACACTCTAGGTCAGTTCTTCCTTGTATTTTGATTATGTGTGATTCTCTATGTCAATCTTTGTTCACTGTACAAAACAGCTTCTCTGATGGAGGATCAGAGATGGACAGGCATAAGGAAAAGTAGCTGGAAGGCAGTTAGATGCTGTATCAGATTAGTAAAATGACAGTGTAAGGTTCCATCTTAACTGAGGTCTGTGACCTCCACAGTCTTGGGTTCTTGGCCAGGCTGAGAGTACCAGGTATGAGTTTCTTTCTGCTGAGTGAGCCTTAAAACTAGGGAGACAGCTATTGGTTATCCCCCAAGACACTGGGGTAACTACTGCACCAAAGCATATATCTTGCTAGGTGAATAATTATTGTGGTTCTCAAGCTTTACAGCTTGGTAAGGAAGTAAGCCCTTTTTTTTCTCCTGCTGCCAGTCTTCCTGCTTTCTTAGTTTCAATAAAGCTTGTGCTGGATTCTTTGGATCTTTGGATTCAAGATATAGAGAACAGTTTGAGGGCTCTCGTGTGTTTTCTAATGCCTTTAAAGTCAGAGAATACTTTTCTCCTTTTTGACTCTTAAGGTTGTAGAAAAAAATATTTACAGCATAACTTTTATTATGATGTAATTCAGTAGCAATAAATAAATTTGTAATATTAGGCAGCCATTGCCATAACTGATGCCCAAAGTTTTTTATTATCTCTGTGTAAACTTCAGTATAGACACTGTTTCCATTAAGCATCAACTTCCTACTACTCATACCTGAGATCCTGATAATCTCTTCCTATTTCCTATCTCTATACATTTGCTCATTAATAATATAATATCATAATAATATAATTATATATAATAAAATATATAATATTACACCATATAATTTGCAATATCACAATCTTTGCTTTTCTATATCTGAGATATTCCACATCATTGTGCTATTCTTCAAACCTCAACCCTTTCTTATGGTTGAGTTATATTCCACTTTATTAGAACACATCTAACACATAAAACTTGTCCATTCACCTATAGAGAGACATGAACAATGCCTATCTTTGGGCTATTATAAACACGATGAAAACAACCCCTACACTTCTACTAATGATGCAGGGAAGACATAATTTTCCCACGTCCCTGGCAGCATGTTATTTTTCTTTTAAAATCTTAGTCATTCCAGGAAGTGTGAGATAGTCTCATCTTGTTTGTGCACTTTCAGAGTGAATAATGATGCTGATTATTTTTTCTTATGCTGATTGACTGTATATCTTGGGAAAATGCCTTTATCTGTTTTTTTTGCATTGAATTGTTTGAATATTCTATTATATATAATTAGAGGAATTTTCATATATTTTGGATATTAATTTATTATATATGATATAGGAATGCTATCTTTCATTTTTATATAAAAGCAGCCTTTTAAAGCTTTCCTTGTATTAAGAATTAAATTCCAAGGTTGGAGAAATAGCTCAGCGGTTAAGAAGACCAAGTATTTTTCCAGAGGATCTGGGTTTGTTCCCAGCATCCACATGATGGCTTGCAGCCTTCTAACTCCAGTCCCAGGGAATCCAATGTCCTCTTTAAATTTTCAACATTCCTGCCCATTTCCTGAATAGAATTGCCAGCATGTGCCAATACACTGAGCTAGAAAGCTCTTAATTCTTGTTTTGTTTTTCTTTCACTCATAACTTATTTAATAGGACATTTTATAATTCTCAGAGAAATGGTCTCTGTTTTATTAATAATCTATTACCTCAGAATTGCAAGCAGAATTTATTTAAAATGTTTACAATTTTTTAAAGATTCTTCTGTAAACTAAAATGAGCAATTTTCATGAATTGTTGAACATGTACGTAAGAAGGTACATTTTCTATTGTAAGAACATGGAGTTTGATGAGGTCATAATAAAACACATAAAGAAGTCATTATATTCACAATCCTTACAATTATTTTTTGCCCATTTTATGCAAAGGGTCAGTGTGAAGTGACATTAAATTCTTCTGCCACTAATATACACATATATAATATTTATTATACATTATACTATATATTATACTATATATACTATACACACTGTATGCTATATATGTTTGCTTCTTTTTGAGGTATAGTTTTTGCTATATCATTGTGTGCATGAAGGACCTTTCAACATCTAGATTTAAATGTGCTATTATTCCTAGAAGGTTTTTCATGATTACAGTTTGAGTAAGCAGAAATAATCACTTGCCTTCTTTAAAGACTTCAATTATTTGAAAGCTCGATCTTCTTCATCATCTGTTCTCTCTCATTTCTTTCCTTCTTTCTTCATTCACTTTTTCTCAGTTATTTTTAATACGTGTTCTAAGTCTCTTCAGACTGGTCTAGAAAGAAGTTGGGGTCTGAGGAGCAGGCTCATCATTTAAAACACTAGCTACCCCAGTGGACCAAGTTCACCCCTCAATTCCTACACAGTGTTTCACAGGTAAATGTAACTACAGTGTCAGAGGTTCATTTCTCTGGCCTCTACTGGCCTTATACACACATGTCACTCAAACATACAGGCCAAACACGTGCACGCATTTACATAAAATGCTGGGTAATTATAAATAGATACACACCTCTCACACTTTTTTTTTTAGGACAGATAAGTCCCAGATCAATGGGCTGGCTTGGTTTTGGTACCCAGTAAAGGTCCTGTTATTAACAGCCCAAAGTCTGTGTTCCTGCAGGTGGTACAAGGGACATGCAGACAAAGAATGCATTCATAATGTACTAACAAGGCAGAATCTCACTCTAATGCAGAGCCCAGGGTTCCAAGAATCCCAGCTCTTGTTACTAATGCTCACATTCTGTTGTCAACATATGCGATGTGGAGACCCAAAAGTGACCATGCAGCAACATGCCATAAATTTCATCTTAATCTACCCCCGTGCAGCTTTTAATTTCTTCTACATTTCTAAGATAGCCTTCTCTTTTTCCTCAAAAATTTCCTAACTTCAACACAATGGAGTCCAACTGTAACTTCAATCATGTTGAGTGTCTTGAACATTTTGCTGTTTTTAGTTTTGGTTCTCAAATTCTTTTTTTAAAAACTGTTAAAGGATGGTGAATTTATGTTTCTATTAAATAAGGAGAAATAAAAATTAGTCAAAGATAAGAAATTATGATAATGTTAAGCAAAATCTATTCTAGCTGTTGAAGAAAAATGATTTGATTTGTTGTTCAGTTTGGGGAGGAGCAAAGACAGAAATTAATTCAAACACACATGAAAATCCAAACAATAAAACAGAAGGAAGTGGAAAGTGGAAATAGTAGAAATTTAATTTATGTCAATACTCTCATCATAATGAACTAGCTGTGACAAGGAACATAGAGCTGTCAATGGGATTTCTAGTTCCTAGAAATCAGTTTGGGATCGATGTAACATTTTTAAATGTTTTTTTTAATTTAATTTTTGTTTACTTATTCACTTTACATCCTGTCCACTGCCACCTCCCAATCACCCCCAACCCTTCCCCACTACTCCTCTCCTTCTCCTCTGAGCAGGTGGTGCCTCCCAGAATATTCCCCAGCCCCAGTACTTAGTCTCTCTGAGGCTAGGTGCTTCCTCTCCCATTGAGACCAGGCAAGGCAGCCCAGCTAAAAAAACACATCCTCTGGGAAGGCAGCAGTTTTGGGGATAGGCCCTGTTCCAGTTGTTTGGGATCCACATGAAGGCCAAGCTGCACATCTGCTACATATAAGCAGGAACCCTAGGTCCAGCCTGTGTATGTCTTTAGGTGGTGGTTTAGACTCTGATTGTCCCAAGGAAGGGTCCAGGTTAGTTGACTCTTGGTCTTTCTGAGGAGCTCCTATCCACTTCATGGCCAGCAATCCTTCCTTCCATATCTTCCATAAGAGTCCCTAGGTTCTACCCACTGTTTGGCTGTGGGTGTTCGTATCTGTCTGTGCTAGTGGCTGGGTGGAGCCTCTCAGAGGACAACATGCTCCTGTCTATATGGCTCAGGAGTCTGATGGAGGTAAAGAAGAAGTGGGAGTAGAGTCTAGTTCTCAAATTCTTAATCATATACATTAAAGGAAATCTTTCTATGCATAAGAATATTTAATTCACTTTGGATGTTAATTATAATATTTTCCTCCACCCCATTTCTGCATGAAACATCTTTCAAGAGAAATTAATTTTTGTTCACGTATTCTTTTTGTAGGGTTTGAAACTGAACTTTGTTGCTTTGCTGGATTTTGTTCCCTAGCATTTGGTGGATGGGGGTCCTTGTTCCAAGAACTCCATTCGTAGCACTAGGCTGTGCAGATTTGCTAACAGTGCTGGAGATGGGAGAGCAGCATCTTCTTCAAAAATAGGATTATATTGTTTCCCTTTATTTATCTCTTTCATTTAACTGCCATATCTCCAAAGGGCACCATATTTTCTATATTTTTCTTTAGAAAAAAATAATGCTTTCGTGAGGTTTCTACTTTCAATGTATTTTGTTTTCAAGCTTTTCCCTATAGATGGACTTGTAAAATGTTAAGTCCCAGGTCTTTGTTGAGCATTTTGGCAGCTAATGCTGCCTTTATCTTCTGGAGCGTGCTTCTCCTGAGCTCTCTTTTCATTCCTCCAGAGCTGTTCATGTCGCCTCATTCCTCCTGCCAGTCACAGACTGTGGGAACAATACAGCTCTGTAGGAATTTAAAAATTGGTTCTCATGGGACATATGAAATTTACTGCATTCCAGGTAATCCTAAATGTGTGTGTGTAGGCTTAGATTTTTTAAAACCTACTTTGATAAAGATTCTTAAATGCTTCAATCTCCGTTATAGCCCACCAATCAAAGGTAGGGGGGGAAAGATGGTTAATAGGACAAGGGGAAAGTGGAGCTGTTTAGAAGTAGTTTGGGGGGCAATTCCTATCTTTGTTTTTAGTAGTCCAGTCAAATCAGCAGCAGCACTTCATCCAGAAGAAACCACAAGGCTCCACTGATCAGCACGAGTCCATTGATGTGGCAGGAAACAACAAGAACACCAGCAGAAGTTCTTTGGTGCATTTCTCTCTACAATGTCATGACATATGAAGATCATCAAGGAAAGAAAAGCAAACCAAAGCCAGAGCGTTGTCCACTGTCTAGTGAGTCATACATGTATTCTTTCAATGCATCACATGTTCTCTCAAGCATCTACTTCAGCAAAATTTCACATACCCTTTCACCAGACAGAAAAACATCACATGGCACAACAACATGTCTTCTTGTCGTCTCCAAAACCACCAGAAATTCCTACTTCATATATTTCAACTATTGACTTGTTTATTTCCATTTATTGATCATGTAGTGTGTATATGTATTTGATTTAACTCACCATAATTATCTTTCATAGAAGATACTAAGTTAATGAGGGTTATTATTTTTTGTATTTCTTTTATGCCTTTTCCAAGTCATTTATAAGAGATAAGTTAATGGATTACAATGAGTGATTCCATCTAAGAAAATTAGAATAAATCATACTATAACATTTTTCCCTGTCTTCTTGCCTTAAGAAGAACTAATAAAGGCTTTATAAATATCTTGCTCTCAGAGACAGAAGGAAGAGCCATCCAGGGACTGCCCCACCTGGGGATTCTTCCTGTCTTTAGACACCAAACCCTGACACTGTTACTGTTGCCAAGAGGTACTTGCTGAAAGGAACCTGGTGTGACTGTTTCCTGGGAGGTTCTGCCAGCACCTGACTAATGCAGATGTGGATGCTCACAGTCAACCATTAGATTGAACTCTGGCACCCTAGTAGGGGAGCTGGCAGACGAACTGGAGGAGTGGAGGATGATTGTAACCCTATAGGAATAACTATGTTGGCTGGCCGGACCACACAGTGTTCCCAGAGACTAGATAGACCACCAACCAAGAAATATATAGAGAGGAATCCAAGGCTTCAGATACATAGGTAGCAGAGGATGGCCTTGTCTGACATCTATAGGAGGGGAGGCCTTTGGTTCAGTGGAGGTTTGATGTCCCAGCATGAGGGGATGGTGAAGCGGTGGGGTAAAAGTGGGTGGGTGGATGGGGAAACATCTGCATAAAGGCAAAGTGGAGGGGGAGAGGGCAGATGGAATGATGGGTTGTGGAGAAGTAACTGGGAAGGAGGATATCATTTGAGATGTAAACTAATAGAATGATTAATAATAATAATAATAATAATAATAAATCTTGCTCTCTTATTTTTACTGTAAAAATAATTTATTGGCTAAAAATACTATATTCAGAAAGTACCTTACATGATTTTCAAATAATTTGCATAATTTGTTTTATTCATGAATACATAGAGGCACTGTGTGTTGGATTGAATGAGACTGTCTCCCACAGGTTCATGTTCAAATACTTGACCACCTGTTGGTGTCACTACTTGGGAAAGATTAGGAGGTGTGGCCTTGTTGGAGGAGATGTATCATTGGGAGTGGAATTCACAGTTTCAAGTAACACATGGCATTCGCAATTATCTCTTCCTGCTTTCTTCTTGTGGGCCAGGGAGTGAGCTCTCAGATGCTCTTGCTACCATGCTTGTGCCATTATGGATTCTAATCCACAAACCCAAGTAGTGACTTTTTCATACATTGCCTCAGTCATGGTGTTGTGTCACAGCAACATAACAGTGACTAACACACACTGGAAATCAGGGAAAACAGAGAACAAAGTATATAATTAGGAGCATGACAGAGCCAGTGCCTCCAGCCTGTTTTTCACCTCTACTGAGACTGGCCCCTAAAACACACCTTGATCCTGTTAAATGAATTCGCCACCACTCCTAGCACTCTCTGCATGTTTCTGTTGGCTCCCGGAACAGAGAAGAGGAATTTACTAGGAAAGCTCGGAAAGTATTCACTTCTAGTATCACTTCAAAGCCTAGGGAAGTTTGGGCTGGATACCTAAGGTTCTTTGGCCATGTGATTCCTCAGGGAAAGGATAGGAATTCAAAGAAGTTAATATTTCAAATAATTGTCATCATTCCATGGTGATTCTCTTAAAAGACTCAGAGGCAGGAAAGCCAAAAGCCCTTATTCCCTCTTGTGACAAGCAGAGGTCACATTTAAACATGAGCCATATGGGAAGAACCAGTTTACCATTCATGAATCGTGCCAAACATATAGCAGTTTGGATACCCACCACCGCAAAGGTATTCCTCCTGACTATCTGGGCTAATTAATCCCTGTTTGATGGTGTACTGTAGATCTGAGAGATGGAATTTCCCTTCTCCAAGGCTCTTTCACATTCACACTAGGCCCACCACAGGCTGGTTGTAGCCAGTACATACTCTCACCACACGTGTGTCTGTCCCCTTCCTACACTTCACAGCCTTTCATGTTTGCTGGTGGACTACAACTCCAATTGTAGGGTTTATTCTTCCATAACCAAAGGCTCCAGCCAACCAGCTTCCTTTTGCCATTAATACCATACATCGTGGTCCAGCAATGACAAAAGCTGGAATATCAGCCAAGAGTGGAGGGAAGATATGTCATAAAGAAAGGGAAGGAGATGTTTTGTTCTGTTTGATACAAGGTGTATGTAGCTCAGGTTAACCTCAAGTTCATGGCAATTCTCTGGCCTCAGCCTCCCAAATGTTAGGATAACAATGTGTGTGTGTGTGTGTGTGTGTGTGTGTGTGTGTGTGTATACATATAATTATTTATAGTTATATACTAATATATATAATTAGAACAAAGTGACTTTTCTATACTTAATATTAAGAGAACGGGATAAGACTAATACACAAATATTATCTAGACATTGGTAGAACATTCAATAGGGAAAGGAAAAAGAAAAACTCAAACCAAACATCCCTTGAACAGAATTCAGAATGATCAGAAAAGGAAAAGAAAATTTCTCTCCTTCTGAATTATGGAAGAAGTAACACATGTGCCTGGAATGAAGTGCTGATGAATAAAAGATTGGGGGTGGTCTTGTGGCTTCCAAGAAAACAAGAGATAAAGATGCTGCAAGATGAGCCAGAGGGGAGGTGGGGCTGGTCCCAGAGGGCCAGAGAGATGAGAACTCCATCCAACAGAGCTGACAGAAAATATCCGGGGACATGTTATAGATTCACTGTGTGATATGGAATATTGGGAAGCTATGAGATTCCAGCAGAGAATCAGATGTTTCCCAAGCCTTTGGATACTTGCTCCGAAGAATTCTTAGTGTTAAGATTTGTGAGATAAATTTGTTTTGACTAATTAGGTCACCTAGGAATACATGGGGTTTGTGTGCATTTGCCCAAGTAAAGTTTGATATGAGCATCATACAATATTTTCTGTTAATTAGATTTTTCCACATAACATTGTGGTGAGAGCACTTGTATTTTATAAAATCTCAAGAGGACTGGTGAGGGAGAATATGCCATCCGGCGATATTTTGCAAACTAATTACCTGAGGGGATTCAGAGAACTTCATGCAGATGGATGTACTACACAAATAATAAGCTTTTATAAAGCATGGAGTGGTCTAATTACAAAGCGATTATTATAATGCATGGCAGTTTTTAATTCTCTTCCTTATTTTGTGTGATGTTTAGTTTTTATTGGAAAGCAAAGCAAACATATAAGAACTGGTCTACTTCTGCTTCCACTGTTAATTATTTCTTAGTCATCTTGATGGGCTGTCAGGTTTACCTCTAAGTACTATTCACAAACAACTTTAATTTCTTTGAAAATTAACTGGTAACGAATGCATATTCACCTCTGAGTCTTAAAACCATGCTGCTGACTAGTAGAAGTTTCTTCCATCAGACCCTGTGTTTTGTGCAGAGCCTATTTTGGTTAAAATTCCCTCCCTGCCTAAAGACACACAATGCTCATCACTTACGCTGTGATTTTAAAGCTGTTTATTAAATATTTCTTTGAACCTCTTCAGAACAGTGTAAACAGTACAGAAACCATGCGCTCCTGGCTTTTATTTTGTTTTTGTATTACATCTGAAATAAAAAGCAAAGCCTACAGAAATTGAAAATGCAACAGTTTGGAGTTGGAGAGATGACTCAGTGGTTAAAACTACTGACTGCTCTTCCGGAGGACCTGGGTTCCATTTCAAGCACACACAGCGTGACTCACAACCATCGGTAGCTCAAGTTCCTAGCAATCTGATGCCCTCTTCTAGTTCTTTGGTGCAAGGACATGTTTGGGCAGAAACCCATGTACATTCTTAAAAGTTGAAATGCAAACATTTTCTCTTTCATATTTCCCAGACCATGTTCTGCAAATTTGACCTTAAACGAATGTGAGAAGAGTAAAGAGAAAAAGGTGAGACAGGAAGTGATTCTTACAGCACTTCCCCTGCTGTGCCTGTCAGGTGAGTATAGGGTGTACTCTGATATGAACAGTGCAGCCTCTTGTACTTGAAGCAATACTTGGTAAAATTAAATTATTAGCTCAATAGAATCACTTTGTGCAATCACTTTGTTCTGCAGGGACAGAGTGTGGGAGTGGATTTCCAGGAAGAAGGCATTTCACATGTTCATTCTGCACATCCAGAAAATTGTTACCTTTTTTGGGGGGGGGCAGGGAGAAACTGTACCCAAATTAGAAATTAAAATGCTGATCCTGGGGTCCCCAGTGAAGGAGCTAGAGAAAGAACTGAAGGAACTGAAAGGGTCTGCAACCCCATGGGAAGAGCAACATTATCAACCAAACAAACCCTTTAGAACTCCCAGGGACTAAAACACCAACCAATGAGCACACAAGGAGAGACCCATGGCTCTAGTTGCATATGCAGCAGAGGATGGCATTGTCTGGCATCAATGGGAGAGAAGAAGCTTTTGGTCCAGTAAAGGTGTGCTTTCCCAGTGTAGGGGAATGCCAAGGCAATGGGGTGGAGACAGAGGTTGGAAGAGGGAGCACCTTCATGAAAGCAAGTGGAGAGGGAGGGAGATGAAGTAGGGGAAAGGGGATAACATTTGAAATGTAAATACAGAGAATATCCAATAAAAACAAAAACAAAAAACGAAATGCTGCTTCCCTCTCCAACCCCCAACCGTGGTGGGACTCTCTGCTTGACTCTGTTATGATTATTGGTAGGCGTGGGGGAATTGGCTGGAAGGAACTAATAGAAAATACTCTCCACAACACTGATGGTGTTTTTGACTTTTTTCCTGTTCCTATGATAAAATATTCTGACAACAGCAGTTTAAAGAAGAAAGGCTTTGTTTCAGCTCCTAGTTCCAAAGACAGTCAAGAAGCTAGGGCAAAGAATTTGAAGCAGCCAGTCAGTCAATTTACTGCCCCACTCTTAGTAATTTCATTCATCTAAATCATGGACTAACAATGTGAAGGGAACAGTAGATTCCTAGGTGAAGGAAATAGCCCATTGTGATGGGGTCTATGGGAGCTCTTGACCTAGTCCCTTTCTTGACCTGTGTTTCCTTTCGTTGCTTCCTGTTCACCATGAGTAAAGTCACTTCTACCACATGCTCCTGCTACCTTGAAGGTCTACACAAATGAGGACATTCTGGAAAGACACTTAAGAAATTAGAGTCCCCAGGAATCTCATGCTGGATGAAGGAAAGGGCCTCCTGAAAGAGATTTCAAATAGTTACAGCCACCTGTCAGAACACTACAGGATAAAGCTGAAGCCCAGAAAACACTGGGCAATGGTGTGTGGCACTGACCAGGATTGCTTGGACATGCACATCCTTGGGCTTCTGTTTAAACTTTAATCATTTTAGGACCCTGAAGAGGGCATGGAGGAGGCACTGTATCTCTTCCTGCCTTTCCCCAGTGTTTCTCCTTGAAGGAAAAGAGATGTCCGATTGTGAGGAAATCTAATCTCCTCACATTGTGTACCAATGGAAGAAAAGAGAATGTTAGGAAAAAGGTGATGTCCCGGGTTTCGGCACCAATGTTAGGAAAAAGATGAAGAGAGTGGGGGGATATGCTCCATGGAGGTTTGATGAGATATGGGGGTAAGAGGATGCCTCTGGAGGACCCATGTTGGGAATCCCTTCCCCCTGAGGGACCAGCTATACTATGGTATAGTACAGAGTAGAGTTTACTCAGGGCATGGGGAGGGGAGTTAAGAGGGTAGTAGAGGCAGAGAGAGAGAAGAGGAGGGGTAGAGGAGTAGAGGCTGGCCATTAGCACATGAAAGTGGGGAAAATGGGGAAAGGAGGGATGGGGAAGAGAGAGAGAGAGAGAGAGAGGAGAGAGAGAGAGGCGCCAAGAGAGTAAGAACATTAGAAGGGGCAAGCAGTCTCCTTTTATAGTGTCAGGGAACTGGGGCGGAGCATACCTTGCTGTTGCCAGGTAACTGTGGAATGGGGTTTACAGAATCCCAACACTTCTTCTTCCTTTATTTGCTCATTTACTATTAATTTGGTTCTAACAGGCTTTTTTTTAGGATGAATAGCCAAACTTGGTTTGGGATATAGATTATCACTCCAAAGTTTAATATCATCACCATCGGAAGAGCAGAGCCAGGGGGACTTACTTGAAACCCAGTTTAATGATTTTTTTTTTCTCTCCTTAAGTTGGTTTTGTCAGTAATTCTGGTTATAGTGATAAAGAACTAACACAGTTATATATTTTCTCTTATGTAGCTGGACTATTTAAATGATCTGTCCATTTTTTTTATTGTTAAAAAATACAAGGCAAGTTATTGTGGTTATAGTCCACCATGGGTAATTGGTTGGTCAAGTTTCTTAGTCATATGTTTTGTTTTTTTTTGTCATCCTGAGGCACAGGATGTTTAAACCAGAACTTCTTCTCTTTAGACTCTGCCTCCCCCTGCATCCCTTTCATCTCTAGTAAGATTCTGTAGCTGTTTCCCTTCTCTTTTTCATGTTCTCTCATCTGTCATATTTTGTGTCCCTTAACATGAAGTCCTCTGCTGGGTTTGGAAGTTTTCTCTGTCTAAACAGGGTGCTGCAGTGCCCAGTATGGCTTCCCTACTTACCATCTTCCTATATGAACTTTCTCTCTGCTTAGACACCATGTGGTTTAGTTTTATTATTTTTTAAAATATACCCAGAACTTTCTTATGGCCTAAGCTCTCAGATCATGTGTATTTTCTGAAATTGCATATACTCACATTTATTAAGTAACCATATATATGGGACTAAATTAAACAACTGATATAATAATATACTGTAACCATGTACTTAAACAAATGGAATAGAAGTACATATTACAGCTCTCCCATGGAATCCAATGTATATGGCTGCATGATTTATGTACAGCAATCTGCAAAGAGCTGCTTAATAACTACCCGGCTGATCACACATTGTGGCGTAGTTACTGGTTTTTTTTTTCCAGTCAAAAATATTTAAGACCTTTAAAATTAACGTGCTTATATAGGAAATTTGGAAAGTGCCAACAGAGAGACTTAAGCAAAAAGGTCTCAAGTCCCCATATTCCAAAACAGTATTATCAAGCGTTGTGTATTATGCAATTCCTTTCTTCTACAGAGGCTTTGGTGAGAATGTTTGTCTGTCTGTTGGCAGTCAGAACTGAGACTGTAGAAGCAGGAGGAAGAAGATGCTGAGGAAAGCTTCCACGAAATGGCTGACTTTCTAGGAATCATGGAACACTGGGAAACACTCCTACTTCAGACAGGTGAGACAATTTGTCTAGGCTGGCACAGATGGGGAATCCTGGATGACTAGTTCACAGCTGACAGGACTTGAAAGCATCCCAGTTGGAATCCTTTTATTTGTAAATGTGTAGCTGTCGAGAAGAATGCATTGGTGATCAACCCCAAGGCTTTGGCCCACTCCAAAGCCCGTTAAACTCACATGCTTTCTTTGTTTGGACCACATATGTCTAGATTTTGGTGGCCATCTCTCTGTCTTGTTCTCTCTTTAATGCTCAGTTATGGACAGCAGACAGTCACTCCAAATGCTGAGACTGGCAATCACAAAACCCCCATCAGTTTTAAGATACTATTGACAAATGATGGTCATTATATGATTAATTGGTTCCTCCTGCTTGAGGGGTCATCCCTGAAGACAAGGCCACAGCTTTGCATCCCATGCACCCTTTGAGAGACTAGCCTTTCAGGGAAGAGTGAGTAATTTCTATAACCTGAAACTGACAGCCCCAACTAGTATGTTGGATGTGTTTACTTTCTTAAGCCTGAATTGTGGTGGAAACTGGACACAGCTGTCCTTTCTCAAGGGGATTTCATTTCTAGACTGTGTGTTTGGATTTCAGCTCATTGTTTAATAGTTCTAGAATTCAAGCTGTCATATTGAGGCAGGAAGGCTAGCGGTCAGCTTAAGATGGACGGCAGGGAGGCCCATGTTTCTCACTTTCAAGTTGTTTCTTTGTTTTTCTTTCCATTTGCCTGAAAACTCAACAAAACGGAAGCACAGTTGAAACACAGGCTGTTTTTACACCCCGTGGGCTGAAAAGTTGATTTACTGAACAGTATGTGGAGTTTGCAAGAAACAGAAATATCCACAGAGAGTTTTAAAAACCTGCAAAATATGACAGGATTATAAAAGGGAAAAGAAACCTTATATGAGAGCCTTTGGTTCTTAGATGAAATCTCCAGAGGTCTTCTAAAGTCCATGTGCTTCATCGATGGTCATTCCAAACCATCCTGTAAATGCCCTTTGTACAAAATCTGTTAATCAGGAGCTAAAACCAGCTCTCTTTTCTGTATCATGCCAGGCTGGGCATTTCTACTCTGCTATGATTAACAAATGTTGATTCAAAATGTCTGGAAGATGATTTGCAATTGCTGAGCCTGTGCTTTGTGAACACACAATGCTGGACACTGTGAATGATAATGGCTCTGCCCCTTCTCTGGTGGAGGACATGCATACGCTATCCTGTGAGACTCTGGGGGGACTTATAAGTTTTATACAGCAGCATCATGGAGGAAGGGAATGAACTCGTTTGAACTGGGGCATTTTGAAAAACTCATTGGTGCTGTGATTCAAAGCCTATTTGTAGAACCCAGAAGGAGTAAAATTAACGGATTGGAGAGTACTTTCTAGAAGGTTTAAGGTAAATCAGATTCTATAGAATGGAGAAGTCAGAGCCGCACATGGGCTTCCCCCTGGACTTTCTTTACCTGAACATACAGAAAGGTGGCATTCCCATCTTGCCTAGGAGTTAAGCAGAGTTCTGGCAAATGGGATGGAAGTTAAGTGATATATGTCTTTTTTCTAAGATTCTTGGGTTCGTTTGGCTAATCTAATGCAGAGGATCCAACAAATGCCTGAGAGAACTTTCCAGATGGTTATCCTATCAAATGGAAAGAGTCAGGATGCTGGAACCACAAGTGCCTGGTCAGGGAGCAAGCACTATGGGTGAGCCACTCCTACGTGCTGTGGCAGTCCTGAGGATGGAGCACTGCAAAAGTGTGTCTGGCAAATCTTGGAAATCTCCAGGAAAGAGTCATTTGCAAGAATAGGTAATAGTCATATTAAATAGCAAGACGGCTCAATTTAGTAGATGTCAGGGCTAGGAAGAAGGTAAGACCCTTTCATCTTTGAGCCATTTGAAGCACAGGGTCAAATTTATGCAGTAACTTAACTTGGGGTTGTAAGTAAAAGTGAGAAGCAATGAAGTAGGCTTCCTCTGCCAAGCAGTGTTCTCAGACATTTTATAGCTTACAGGAAAGGAGGAGGATTGTGCTGGGAGGGAGATCTCAAGCTTTCAGGTTAAGGAATACCACCTGAGTCCTTTTTGAGACAAGATCCCACTGTGTAACCATAAGTAGCCCAGAATTTGCTATATAGACCAGGCTAGCTTACCTTTGCCTCCTGAATTCTGGGATTAAAGGTGTGGGCCATCACACCAAAACCAAGTTTTATATTTATTTTAAATCATAATGTAACTTTTTAAAATCGGATACTCTCTGTATTTACATTTTAGATTTTATCCTCTTCTCCCAATCCCATTTCCCCTTCCTCTCCCATTACCTCCATGAAGGTGTTCCCCTCTCCCAACAACCCTCTCCCATCCTGGCACCTTGGCATTCACCTACACTGGGAAAATGATCCTTTGTTGGACTCTCCAACCATTGATGCCAAAAATGCTATTCTCTGTTGTATATGCACCTTGGGCCACGGGTATCTCCATGTGAACTCATTGGTTGGTATTTTAATCCCTGGGAGCTGTGATGGGTTTGGTTAGTTGATCATTTTGTTCTTCCCATGGGGTTGCTGACTCTTTCAGCTCCTTCAGTTCTTTCTCTAGCTCCTTCCTTGGGGTCCTTGTGTTCAGTTTGACAGTTAGCTGCAAGCATCCTCCTCTGTATCAGTATGTCTCTGGCAGAGCCTCTGAAGAGGCATCCAAATCAGGTTCCTGACAGCAAGCATAACTTGGCATCAGCAATAGTACATGGATTTGGTGGCTGCATATGGGGTGAATCCCCAGATGAAGCAGTCTCTGGATGATCTTTTCTCCAATCCCTACTCCTCTATTTGTCCCTTTATTTCCTCCCATGAATGTTTTGTTCTCCCTTCTAAGAAAGACTGAGGCATCCACCTGCTGGCCTTCCTACTCTTTGAGCTTCATAAGTTCTGTGAATTGTTTCTTGGGTATTCTGAGTTTTTTGGGGGGGGCTATTATCCACTTATAAGTGAATACATACCATAAGTGTTCTTTTGTAACTGTATTAACTCACTCAAGATGATAGCTTCAAGTTACATCTATTTGGCTAGGATTTCATAAAGTCATTGTTATTAATAGCTGAGTAGTACTCCATTGTGTAAATGTACCACAATTTCTGTATCCATTCCTCTGTTGAAGGACATCTGTGTTCTTTCTAGCTTCTGACTATTATAAATAACACTGCTATGAACATGGTGGAACATGTGTCCTTGTTAGATGTTGGAACTTCTTTTGGGTATATGCCCAGGAGTGGTATAGCTGGGTTCTCTATGTCCAATTTTCTGAGGAACCACCAGACTGATTTTCAGAGTGCTTGTAAGAGCTTACAATCCCACCAACAGTGGAGATGTGTTCCTTTTTCTCCACATCCTGCCAGCATCTGCTGTCACCTGAGTTTTTGATCTTAGCCATTCTGATTGGTATAAGGTGGAATCTTAAGGTTGTTTTGATTTGCATTTCCCTGATGACTAGGGATATTGAACATTTCCTTAGGTGCTTCTCAGCCATTAGATATTAATCAGTTGAGAATTCTTTGTTTAGTTCTGTACCCCATTTTTAATAGGATTATTTGATTCTCTGAAGTCTAACTTCTTGAGTTCTCTGTATGTATTGGATAGTAGCCCTCTATCAGATATAGGATCGGCAAAGATCTTTTTCCATACTGCAGGTTGCCATTTTGTCCTAATGACAGTGTCTTTTGCCTTACAGAAACTTTGCAATTTTATGAGTTCTCATTTGTCTAATCTTGATCTTAGAGCATAAGCCATTGGTGTTCTGCTCAGGAAAATTCCCCTGTGCCTATGTGTTCCAAGATCTTCCACAATTTCTCCTCTAATAGTTTCAGGATACCTGTTTTTATGTGGAGGTCTTTGATCCACTTGATCTTGAGCTTTGTAGAGGAGATAAGAAAGGATCGATTTGCATTTTTCTGCATGCTGACTTACAGTTGAACCAGCACCATTTGCTGCAGATGCTATCCTTTTTCCATTGAATGTTTTTAGCTCCTTTGTCAAAGATCTAGTGACCATAGGTGTGTGGGTTCATTTCTGGGTCTTCTATTTTATTCTATTGATCTACCTACCTATCTCCATACCAATACCATGCAGTTTTTATCATGGTAATTCCTGCAGAGGGTTTTTTTTTATTGTTGAGAATAGTTTTTGCTATCCTGGGTTTTCTATTATTCCAAATGAATTTGCAAATTTCTCTTTCTAACTCTATGAAGAATTGAGTTGAAGTTTTGATGGGAATTGCATTGAATCTGTAGATTGCCTTAAGCAAGATGGCTACTTTTTTTTTTTTTTTAATGTTGATCCTTCCAATCCATGAGCATGAGAGAATTTTCCACTTTCTGAGGCCTTCTTCAGTTTGCTTCTTCAGAGACATGAAGTTCTTATTGTACAAACCTTTTACTTGCTTGGTTAGGGTCATACCAATGTATTCTACATTCTTTGTGATTATTGTGAAGGATGTCGATTCTCTAATTTCTTTCTCAACCTGTTTAATCCTTTGAGTAGAGAAAGAATACTGATTTTTTCGAGTTAATTTTATCTCCAGCCACTTTGTTGAAGTTGTTGATCAGCTGTAAAAGTTCTCTAATGGAATTTTTGTGGTCACTTAAGTATACTATCATATCATCTGCAAATTGTGATATTTGACTCTTCCTTTCCAATTTGTGTCCCTTTGACCTCTTTTTTGCTGTCTGATGGCTCTGGCTAGTACTTCCAGTACTATATTGAATAGGTAGGGAGAGAGTGGGCAACCTTGTCTAGTCTCTGATTTCAGTGGGATTGCTTCAAGTTTCTCACCATTTAGTTTGATGTTGGCTACTGGGTTTTTTTATATTGCTTTTACTATGTTTAGACATGACCCTTGAATTCCTGGTCTTTCCAAGACATTTAACTTGAAAGGGTGCTGAATTTTGTCTAATGTTCTCTCCAGAACTAAAGAGATGATCAGGTGGTTTTTTTAAAAGTTTATTTATATAGTAGATGACATTGATGGATTTCCATATATTGAACCATCCTTGCATCCCTGGGATGAACCCTACTTGATCAAGATGAATGATCATTTTGATGTGTTTTTGGTTTGCAAGAATTTTATTATTTTTGCATCAATGTTTATGAGGAAAATTGGTCTAAAGTTCTCTTTCTTTATAGAGTATTTGTGTGGTTTAGGAATGAATGTAATTGTTGCTCTAAAGAATGAGTTGGGTAGTGTTCCTTCTGTTTCTGTATTGTGGAATAATTTGGAGGGTATTGCTCTTATGTCTTCTATCTAAGTCTGATAGAATTCTGCACCTAATGGTCTTGGCCTTTTTTTTTTTTCTTTTTTGCTAGGGAGGCTTTTGATGACTGCTTCTATTTCTTTAGGGGTTATGTGGCTATTTAGATGGTTTATCTGACAAGGACTAGCAGGTTACTGGGTACCTGGAAGAGCCACAGGAATTTTCTCACTCCTGAGCCCAGGGGTGAGTCCATATTCCCTCTGTACTGACTATTCTGGGAGAGGCCACCTGGAACTCACAGGTCTCAGGTAGTGTTGCTGGCTTGGAACAGACACTTCTGGCCCATGAACAGAACCAGCCCATTTGCATCAGGACTGAGCACTGGCATTGGAACTCACAACTTATTCAAAGAGCTGAACTCCCAGGAGCAATCTCTTCCCCAGAGACCACAGGCCTACCAACACACAGGAGAGACAAACTCCTGTCTTAGACGACAAGATCACCTAGCATCACTGATAATTTAACTTTTCAATGCCAATATATTTATTTGTTTTAGTTAAGCAAAATAAAGATGTTTAAACTTCAAAGTAGATTTCATAAATATACCACATAAATACGTGAATTCTTTATTATAAATTCTGTTTGAACTAATATATCTAAAATGGATCTTAACATTTTTTATTTGAAATATAATTATATTATTTCTACCTTCTTAAAACCAATAATGGCAATACATGTCTATTTTAGTTAAAATGGGAAATATTAAAAAGCCAACTAATAAAGCAATAACTATTTATAATTCTATGTTTCTGTAATAGCTTTCAAAGTAGTCATTCTTGTGTCTCTGTGTGTAATGTTGCATAGACACAAGGCTCCCACTGCATGGTTGGCTTAATCATACAATACGAAACATGTATGCTTACGGATATGATCTGTTTTATGTGATTAATTTTCTTTTCTGTTCTGTTGTGTTTTGTTTTCTTGAGAGAGGAACTGATTTCTTTATACAGAACAGCCTGACCTGAAACTCACAATCTTCCTGCTTCAGCCCCTTAAGGGCTGAGGTAACAACCAAAGCCATTACAATGGGCTACTGTTTAGATGTGAGTTTGAAGGGATAGCATAACTTTGTGATTGGGGTTTCATTCGTAAATATACTGTATTTGCTTTATTCACACCCTTAGGTCCCCCTAGCCTTTCAATATGTGAGGAGCACAACAGATTTTTGTCCTTTCTCCATAGGGTTAGATACAGGTATCTCCTGGAAATTTTGTTATCATTTTGATAAGATTAGGTATCATTCTTAAGTATCTATCTGGGTTCTCAGTTATTTTAGGGCCAGATGTTAAAAAGTATGAAAAATTAAAATAAAAAAACATTTGTGTGTGTGTTTGTGTGTGAAAACTAGTCCTTCTCAACAATTACTGTACTTAACTTTCTTACCTGCTGACTATGAAAGCATGTAATATTTTTTATCAAAACTGAACAGCAGCATTAACAAAAACTATACTACTTTTATCATGTGTCAAAGTCTCAAGGACAATAAATTCATGATATTTTGGCAACCTATTTTCAGTTGGCAAAATGGCTGTCTCCTGCTGAAGTGGGTATAAATATTTTATTTCAAGCAACTGTTGGCAATCTCTGATGGCTGTGTGGGGTTAGCCAGTCATGTTTAGTACAAGCTGTGCTAAACCATGAACAAACCATCATAAATCTCAGTGACTTAGTGTAACAGAATTCTAGTTCCTTCTCAGGCCTTAGGTACTGACTGTTTTAAGTTTGTCGCTCATCATAACGCTTGAGGGGAAGATAGAAAATCATATTTACTTCTTTCTTTCTTTCTTTCTTTCTTTCTTTCTTTCTTTCTTCCTTCCTTCCTTCCTTCCTTCCTTCCTTCCTTCCTCTTTTCCTTTCTTCCTTCCTTTCTTTTTTTTTAATTTCTTCTTAAGTTTTTATATAGAAAGGCTATATACCATCTTTGCACACATCTCTCTGGCCCTTGCTAGTGGTATGCATAGCCACATTGAGTACAAGGGAGTAGGAAAGGAGAGTATGGTAGAGACATTCAATGGACAGGACTAATGATACTATAATCTGTCTGCCTCTACTCTGCATCAGGGGCCACACCCATGGGTAACTTCTCTGGAATGGCCCTAGGAGCATCTCTTGGTATTATTTTCTCTGCTGAGCTTCTAAGAAAAGGGTCAACAAACTTTGAGCTTAGGCTGCCTGCTTGTTTTTGTATGATCTCCTAGGTAGGAACTCTTTTTTATTTTTCATTTTTAAAGTAACCTTAATAAAAATAACATTATCATTGAGTAAAGCCTGAGAATTATGAAATTCAAATGGGTGCTCATAAATAGTCGTATTGGAATACAGCCATATGCCCTTCACTATGTATTGTCTATTACCTATGACTGGTTCTAAGATACAGTGTGAAAATAGAGAATATAGTGTGAACATGAAACCTGTGGCCTGAGAACCTAAACCCTGATCTTAGACATGGCTGTCCTCCACATCATCACTCCCTGGGAAGTGTTTATTGTCTAGACGTTTTACATTCAACTAGATGGAAGTGTATATATATACATACATATATATATATATATGTATATATATATACATATATATGTATGTGTGTGTGTGTGTGTGTGTGTGTGTGTGTGCATTGCATCTTTTGTACAGTTGTACATAGTTATACGGTTGTGCAGGGTTACAAAGAGAATAGAAGAATGTTGAGGATGGAGTTCCAAGAGCTAGCCTTGGCTGGGAGCAGACAAAAGAAGAAGAAAAAAACCACACTGGAATTACTGGGAGGAGGGGGTTTCCTTGAAATAGAAGCTTCATTCACATGCTGGGCTAGATCTAGATGACTTAGCCACTAGACATATAAGCCCCTTGAAGATATGCAAATCTGTTCAATAGTTTAGAATTAACATGGATTTAAACACAAGCCTTCAGTGACTGCTGATAACACACACACACACACACACACACACACACACACACACACACACACACGTATACATATATAACAAAATAAAAGGGAAGATTAATTCTTCAACTAGGGAGAAAGAACACCAGATTTCACAATATACTTTCACAGCACATTGTTGCTGGGAGTATTTCCCTATCAACTCTGATTTTCAAAAAAGATATGTTTCTCGTAGAGAGGATCCATATGTATGTAAATGGAGCTGGCTTTCTGGCACACTCACTGGCTGTGCTGTGTGGGGTATTTGAGAAACATGGGTTCATTTATTGTCAACATATTGCTTGTGCTAAAATGAGGACTCCTGAGGTAGCGTGTTGACCCAGTGATACAATGCATCATATAGATATATTCCAACCAAGGTAAAACTCTATTCTCCTTAGACAACCCAAATGGCATTTCTTGATATCCACGAGGATTGCATTGAATTTGTAGATTGCCTTAAGAAAGATGGCCATTTTTACAATGTTGATCCTTCCAATCCATGAGCACGGGTGATCTTTCCATCTTCTGAGATCTTCAATTTCTTTCTTCAGTGACCTGAAGTTCTTGTCATACAGATATTTCACTTGCTTGGTTAGGTCACTCCAAGGTATTTCCTATTGTTTCTGACTATTGTGAAGGGCATGGTTTCACTAATTTCTTTCTCAGCTTGCTTTTCCTTTGAAGGCTACAGATTTGTTGGAGTTATTTTTTATATCAAGCCACTTTGCTGAAGTTGTTTTTCAGCTGTAGAAGGTCTCTGGTGAAGTTTTTGGGGTCATTTAAGTATATTATCATATCATCTGCAAATAGTGATATTTTGACTTCTTCCTTTCCAATTTGTATCTTTTTAACGTCTTTTTGCTGCCTAATTGCTCTGTCTAGTACTTTGAGTACTATATTGAATAGGTAGAGGAAGAGTGGGCATACTTGTCTAGTCCCTTATTTTAATGAGATTGCTTCAAGTGCCTCACAATTTACTTTGATGTTCGCTACTGGTTTGCTGTATATTGCTTTTACTATGTTTAAGTATAAGCCTTGAATACCTGATATTTCCAAGACTTTTATCATGAAGGTGTGTTATATTTGTCAAATGCTTTCTCAGCATCTCATGAGATGATCTTTTGCTTTGAGTTTGTTTATATAGTGGATTATGTTGATGAATTTCTGTATATTGAACCATTCCTGCATCCCTGTGATGAAGCCTACTTGGTCATGGTAAAGGATCATTTTGATGCATTCTTGGATTCAGTTTACAACAATTTTACTGTGTATTTTGGCATCAATATTTATGAGGATGTTTGGTCTAAAGTTCTCTTTTTTTGTAGGGTCTTTGCGTGGTTTGGATATGAGTGTAATGTGGCTTCAAAGAATTAGTTGGGTAGTGGGTAGTTTTTCTTCTGTTTCTATTTTGTGGAATAGTTTGGAAAGTGTTGGTATCAGATCTTCTATGAAGATAGAATTCTGCACTGAATACATCTGGTTCTGGGCTCTTTTTTGTTGGGAGACTTTTGTTTACTGCTTCTATTTCTTTAGGTGTTATGGACCTGTTTAGATGGTTTATCTGATTCTGATTTACATTCTTGCCTGGTATCTGTCTAGAAATATTGTCCATTTCCTTTAGATTTTCCAGTTTTGTTGTGTATAGGCTTTTGTAGTATGATCTGGTGATTTCTTGACTTTCCTCATTTTCTGTTGTTATTTCTCCCCTTTCATTTCTGATTTTGGTAATTTGGATACTCTCTCTGTGCCCTCTAGTTAGTCTCGATAAGGGTTTATCAATTTTGTTGATTTTCTCTAAGAATCAGCTCCTGGTTTTGTTGATTCTTTGTATAGTTCTTTTTGTTTCTACTTGGTTGATATCAGCTCTGACTTTGACTTTTCCTGCCTTCTACTTCTCTTGGGTATATCTGCCCCTTTTTGTTCTTGAGTTTTGAGGTGTGCTCTCAAGCTGTTAATGTATGCTCTCTCCAGTTTCTTTTTGGACGCTCTCATGTCTTTGAGTTTTCCTCATAGCACTGCTTTCATTGTGTACCATAAGTTTGTGTATGCTGTGTCTTCATTTTCATTAAATTCTAAAAAAAAATATTTTAATTACTTTCTTCCTTGACCAAATTATCACTGAGTGGAGAATTGTTCAGTTTCTATGTGAATGTGGGCTTTTTGTTGTTATTAAGACTGGCCTTAGTCCACCATAATCTGATAGAATGCATAGTATTATTTCGATGTTCTTGTATCTCTTGAGGCCTGTTTTGTGACCATTATATGGTCAATTTCAGAGACGGTATCATGAAGGGCTGAGAAGAAGATGTATTCTTTTGTTTTAGGTTAAAATGTTCTATACATGTCTGTTAAGTGCATTTGCTTCATAACTTCTGTTACTTTCACTGCGTCTCTATTCAGTTTCTGCATAATTGATCTGTCCATTGATGAAAGTGGGGTGTTGAAGTCTCCCACTATTATTGTGTGTGGTGTATGCCTTCAGCATCAGTAAAGTTTCTTTTATGAATATGAATGCCCTTGTATTTGGAACATAGATGTTCAGAATTGAGGAGTCATCTTGATAGAATTTTTTTTCCTTTTATAAGTAAAAAGTGTTCTTTCTTATCTTCTTTTTGATAACTTTTGGTTGAAAATCTATTTTATTCAATATTAGAATGGCTACTCCGCCTTGTTTCTTGGGACCATTTGCTTGTAAAGTTTTCTCCCAACCTATAATTCTGAGGTAGTGTCGGTCATTGCCGTTCTAATGAGTTTCCTGTATGCAGCAAAAAGCTAGATCCTGTTTACATATCCAGTTAGATAGTCTATATCTTTTTATTAGGGAATTGAGTCCATTAATGTTGAGATATTAAAGAATAGTGATTTTTGTTTTCTGTTACTTTTGTTGTTAGAAGTAGAATTATGTTTTTATGGTTTTCTTTTGGTTTTGTTGCAAGATTATTATTATTATTATTATTATTATTATTATTATTATTTATTAATTTATTTATTTTGCTTCTCCTAAGGTGTATTTTCTCTCCTTGTGTTGGAGTTTTTCATCTATTATCCTTTGTAGTGCTGGGTTTGTGAACATTTGTTGTGTAAATTTGGTTTTGTCCTGGAATGTCTTGGTTTCTCCATCTATGGTAATTGAGAGTTTTGCTGGATATAGTAACCTGGGATGGCATTTGTGTCCTCTTAGGGTCTGTATGATGTCTGTCCAGGATCTTCTAGCTTTCATAGTCTCTGTTGAGAAATGTTGTGTAATTCTTATCAGACTGTCTTTATATGTTACTTGTCCTTTTTCCCTTACTTCTTTTATTATTTTGTCTTTGTTTTAAATATTTGCTGTCTTGACTAATATGTGATATGTGGAATTTCTTTTCTGGTTCAATTTATAAACAGTTCTGTACACTTCTTGTTTGTTCATGGTCATCTCTTTCTTTAGTTTAGGAAAATTTTCTTCTATAATTTTGTTGATGTTATTTACTGGACATTCTAGTTGGGAGTTTTTGCTCTCTTCTATACCTATTATTCTTACATTTGGTCTTCTCATTGTGTCCTGGATTTCCTGGATGTTTTGGCTTAGAAGCTTTTTTGCTTTTTGTATTTTCTCTAACTGTTGTGTCAATGTTTTCTGTGGTATCTTCTGGCCCTGAGATTCTCTCTTCCATCTCTTGTATTCTGTTCATGACTCCTGATTTCTTTCTTAGGTTTTCTATTTTCAGAGTTGTCTCCTTTTGTGATTTCTTTATTGTTTCTACTTCTGTTTTCAATTCCTTCACATGTTTTGTTGTGTTTTCCTATAGCTCTTTAAGTGATTTTTTTTTTGTTTCCTCTTTAAGGGCTTCTACTTATTTTCATGTGTTCTCCTGGTTTTCCTGTATTTCCTTAAGGGAGTTATTCAAGCACTTCCTTAGGCACTCCATCACCAACATGAGGTATGATTCTAAGTCCATATTTTGTTTTGCTGTTATGTTGGGATACCCACTACTTGTGTGTGGTTGGAGAACTGGGTTCTGATGTTGCCAGGTTGTCTTGGTTTTTGTTGCTTAAGTTCTTGTGCTTGTCTCTTGCCATCTTGTTATCTGTGATGTTAGATGATCTTGTCTCTGACTGGAGCTTGTCTCTCCTGTGTGTCTGTGGGCCTGTGGGCTCAGGATGGAGACTGTTCCTGGGTGTTCATCTCTCTGTGGGTAGGCGGTGAGTTTCAATGGAGGTTAGCCAGCTCTGCTTCTGGGCACAGATGGAGGCCAGAACAGTTTGTTTTCTGGCAGCACCATGCTACCTGTGCCCCGATAGTTTCCAGCAGTCTCTCGCCACATAGTCAGTGGAGAGAAAGTGGGGACACACCCCACTTAAGAGGGAGTGTGCTCCTGAGGGTCCTCTGAGTACTCAGTATTCTGCAGGCAGGCTGTGAGTCCTGATGGCGGGGGGGGCTGGCTCTGGCTCTTTCAAGAGAGCCTTTCTTTATAAAAATGCACATATTTAGTGATATATTAAACATATATAATATATTTGAATTATATATATAAACCAAATGAATTTATTCATATACTATATATATATATACGTTTATGTGCTCAGATATAAATACAAAAATTATCAAGAAAATAATATCAAAAAAATTTAATATAATGACAGGATAGTCAGAAGACAACTTTTGGAGACTGAGTCTCACTTTTTCTAGTATGAGAACCAAGGATTAAGGTCCAGTTGTCAGGCAAGTGCTTTTATTCACTGAACCTTCTCGCTAACCAACATGGGTTTTTCACCTCTTCCTTTATACACACACACACACACACACACACACACACACACACACATAAATCATATACATTCTGAGTGAAATCAACAAAGCAAATTGTTATTATTATTATTGTCATTATTATTAAAGTCACTGTATCTTATCATATATTAATATTCGCTGTAGGAATTGATGAATATGAAAGTATAATTATCTAATGGGCTCTGAAGAAACAACATTACTCTTGACTTCATGAGGATGAGAATAGGAAAGTGTGAGGGGGAAATGTTATGTTGCTCTAGTGAGTAAGCTTTCTCTGGAAAGTAGCAAACCCACTTTAGTCATCCTTAGCAAACCCTGTCTACCCCTCTGCAATATTATCAAGACACCTTAAACTCTAGGATTGGAAACACCCACCCCCTCTTCCAAAGGCCTCTGGAGTCAGAACTTACCAGCTATTTCACAGAAAATCACAAATTCCAGTTACTGATTCACAGAATATGTCCATATAGGTACTGATCCAGCCTTAGCACTTTACATAGTGGACAAATAATTCATCTGATGAATGACTGGGGTTGATTTAAGTGAGGCAATATTATCTGATCATAATCTTTGAACTTGAATCTACATCTTCATCTTTGGAGGGACAAGCTTGATTTCTTGAGGCCTTTTCAAGTTGTTGGATCAAGAACAGGAAGCTACCAGAATAAAATGAGCTACAACTAAAGACTCTTTCTTTCCTCTCCTCTTCCCCACCCCTTTACCCTCTCAGAATTTCCAAAGAGTATTTACACAGAGTTTTATGAGTGGTTGTAGACAATAACATTGAAAGAGGCAGAACCTTGCCTATGAGGACAGCAGTATATTAAGCCCAAGCATGAAAGATGGAACGACCCCATTGGCAACCCTTGCACTCTGTTACAAACAAATGGGATGAGGAATGTGGTCCATGCATAGTTTGCTGGGAGACCCCTCCACCATCCATCTCGTCCTTCCCTGATTTGTGTGTGTTTTGTTAAAAAGTGTGTCTTGCTATACTTTTCAGAAAGCTGACAAGAACCAAGCTGAAAATTAAAAATGGGTGCCAGGAGGTTTTACAGGAGTCTAAATAAACAGCCAGGCAGGAAAGATGTGTGGCAGACTAAGGTTTCAGGCTAGTGGTCAGAGCGAGTTAACAGACATCCGTGTAACAGAAGGTTGTGTTTGTTTTCCCTGTCCCTACACTAGCAAATTTATTGGGTTATCTGTCTTATTTTGACACTTGGGTGTTTAAGGTTTCTGTTGAAGGTGTCTAAAGACATAAAAGAATTATTGTACAGTTTACATTTCTGGCAGAAGCCTTGACACGGATTATCTGCCAGGAACTTCACAGCAAAGGCATTGGAGAACTGTGTTTTCAGAGAAGTTCCGAGGACCCTTTGTGAAAAGCAGAAAGAATCAAGGACTTTGCTTTTTTAAAGATAGATTGGTCATATTGTTTTAACATCCAGTGAAGTGCTACTTTATCCCGTGATTCTGTTTTCCTTTCTTATGTGGCAGAGAAGGGCTGTGACATGTGTCATGGAGAGTCTGCAGATGGTATTTTCATCAGGAGAACTCACAGTCAACGTAGCTCTGATTTTATAGATGGGACAGGATAGTGCACACAGAATCATATACCAATCCACACAGTTGTATGCAGAAATACTGACATTTTGATGGCCATTGCACTAAGTCATTCACAGGCCATGTTGATATATTTCTGCTTCTCAGAATACCAACTTTGAGCTCATTTTACTTTATTCAGACTCTACTTCTGTTCTTTAAAAAGGAATAGAAATGAATAGAGGGATTTCTCTGTTCACTTACTAATTCGGAAACTAATTTATTTGAATAGCATTCAGAAAATAATCATGTATGCAGCTAGTGATGTGTGGGAATTGTAATGGTAGAATAGTAAAATTGGCAGTCCATAGCTATAACAAATGATGCTGGGCTATTCTTCTCCTAGCTCCTGTGGAAGACAAGCTGGTTGGCATAATTAACTCTCAAGATACTGGTGACCAATACCAGGGCAAGGCAAGGAAAACAAAAACAGAAAGGAGCTTTATCCACCCCCCCCCCAGGGAAATTATTTGTAACAGCTAGGCAATTTGAGCATATTAGTGATTCTTTGTTCAGCTTTCTTTCTCTTTGTTGTGTTTTTGTCCTGTGTTGCCTCAGATTTGAGTATGGCAGGCAGTAGCTATAGTCCAGGTCACTTAGAATGAGTTTGACAAAGGGTTCACATCCAGGCCATTGACTGGTTGTCTTTTCTTGGGTTCCTTCCTTCTTTATCCATCATATTGGCATGTCTCTTTTCATCTATTGCACTGTTGATAAAAACTGCCTTTTAGGGGTGTGTGTGTGTGTGTGTGTGTGTGTGTGTGTGTGTGTGTGTGTGTGTGAAAATAAAGCAAGAGTTTTAGAAGCAATAGACCTGAACTTGATAGGGTTATGGAGCTAGCATATGAACACATGCTTACATGTAAGCACACGCTTACATGGAGCATCATACCTCTGGTTCAGATAGGTGAGGCAGAAAGACAGCTTTAGCGGATGCTGCAGACCCAGTGTGGAGACCAGATCTGAACCCAAGAGGTAGAAACGTAAAGTGCTTGACTTGAGGAATGTGTGACCGAACGTCCAGAATTTATGGGCTAAAACACGTCTCAAAGCTGCTTATCATGGGCCATGAATAAGAATGAAACAGTGGAGACCCATCCAGGGCCAAGAGCAAGACGTCCTTGCAAGGTGTTGGCAAACATTTATCTCTAACACAGCACACTGGATGAACTCCAAATCTGCTTCTTCAGTGAGTCCAACAGAGGAAAGAGGTTGCACAGCCATGCTAAAGGAAAATAGTACTCTGAGCATCCCCAGGGTTAGTGAAGTCCTAGAGTCACCGGAGCTCCTGGATAGCCACGAGCTGGCCGTGAACTGCTCCTAGAGTTCATCTACCCTATAAATATGTGTTCCTTACATGGGTCAGATAAGAAATATTTACAAATGCCTTCTCTTCCAATCTTGGTATCTGAAAGTATTTCTCCATAGCACAATGAAGAACTCATGATCACAATCATTTTACAGTCCTGGAAATAGGACTGCCTCTGGCAGCTCTGTATGAATGGTAGCCACTTTCTTTAAGGTCAGTTGAACCAGATACTGGAATACCCTTGGTGTCCCCCTTAATAACTATTGCTAGTTCTCAGGATCAGACATCACCTATTTGTCCCCATGTCTGAGCATCTATCAGCTTGTACTGAACCTGAGTGGTGTCATGGTGAACATTATATACCCTAGGGAACCTCTGAGTTCTGCTAGAGAGGGAGTTGCTCTACACCTATGACCATGGACTTGGAGGGGTGTTGCATTGGAGACTTCCTTCTAACAGCTGTTCTGCCTGCCATAAGTCACTGCTCTCAGTTCACCAAGCTCAGACTCCACGGGAACCACATCTCCATGCCCATTCCAAAAAACCTGTCTTGCCACATTGCTAGGTTGGCACACATAAGCCTGGAGCTGCATCCCCCCCGAAGAGCTATACTTATGTGGGCACTGTCCTTACAGAGTAAGTTGCTCCCCACTGTTCTGTGCTCATGGACACACACAGAATCAGAAGGCAGCTAAAGATGACCTTATTCATTAGAGACTGTTGCCTTTGATGTGGCAGCAGATATGTCTATAATATTAATTCCATTTTCTGTGGCTACAGAGCTCATAGCTAGTAGGGTGAAATCATCAAAAGATATATACATATATATATATATATATATATATATTGATCTATGGAGATAAAAGTGGAAGCTTAGGTGTCCACTTAGGGTGGGGCACAGGACATGATGTTTTAAGTGTTGCTTGGTGAGAGGGGGGGAAAAGGGTGAAAAAAAATTCCCATGTGAAGATGGTGAGGATGCTATCCAGGTTATAGGAAGCTGAGGCTGAGGCATAGAACAAGCTAAGATGGTTATCGCCCAAGAAGATGTACTGAATGTAGGAGAGATCAGGGCAGGAGATAATCCAGAGGAAATGTTGAGGGAGGCGTATAAATTCGCCCCGAGGGAAGGAAGAAAATTATGGAGTCAAGTATTTAGAAACAACAGAAAAGAGAGAGGATATAGGCAGAAGGTAGCCAGGGAAGACATAGAGAAGACAGAGGAAAGATGTGTATGGGACTCTGGCTTTTTATCACTGCCTGCAGTGTGCCAAGCCAGGCTGATTTTCAACCAGTGCTGTACCACCGAAATGATTTGATTTGTAGATGTGGTCCAGGTTCACACAGCTATCACATAGCATGGTGTTTGGCTTGCTTTGTTCTCGCTTCTATATCTGCAAAGCCAGGAAGTACACAGAGGAATTGGGGATGTGAACAGCCGTTAGGGGATTTTGTGAGTGGTGGCAGAGAGAAGGCAACCTTAGGGTCGAAGGAAAGGTTTGGCATTTTTAATTTTAGAATGGCAAGGCCTCCACGGGTTAAAAAAATACTAAAGATGTATTGCACAGCAATGAGAAACTTTTGTATTATAAGCACAGTAATAGATAACTATAGAACATTTTGAGCACAAAGGTAACAATGAGGAAGATGGGGTACCTGGGCAACAGTTAGAAACTGCTAGGATAAATCTTACCCTCTGCAGCATCCCACTAAACAACTTCGTTATTATAATCCTGTGTAAATACTTCTTGAACTTGGGCAATTTGGTAAAAGGGCGAGGCTTTTGATTGACAGGGACCAGTGATGGTCAGAGTGGTGTCATTGGTTTTCCTGGGGACTAAAACAGAGGCCCCAAGCATCTTCCGCAAGCCAGCAGTGTGTCTAATCCGTGTTCCTTCAGTCTACACTGTCTTTTCATGTTCATGCATCCGAGCTGCAATGAAAAATAAATCAATCTTTTCCCTGCAGGACTATTTGTATACTTTATATCTACGTGTCTCGGTATGACTGCATATGTGTTTGCCTACAACCTAGTGTTGTCAAATGTGTGAGAAGGGTTAGTTCGTCTCATCTCTGGATCTGAACACAGGGGCTTCCCTTTAGCTTGCACTGGGCTGCATCTCTAACTCTCTGCTTAGCCTCCTCTTAAAACAGGAGGGAATATATAGATCCCCTCTTTAGGTACGAAAAGAATAAGGGGTGCCCGCTTGTCACTCCAGGCTTTTTCCTTCTACCTAGAGCCACAAGGTTAACACTGCTACACGTGGGCTATGGGACTGCCTCGGATCCATGTCATCTGATGAGAAAACTGGAGTTTCTGGTACAACCCTAGAAATTCTCTTCTTCTCTTCTTTCAACCCACCTATATTCCCCAGCTTGTTACTGACTTGCCCCCAAACCAATTGCATCCTAGAGGCATGTGAATTCTCACATTTTTTATTTTCCTTCTCCAACTTCATTGACTTCTCAACTTTGCTACCAGACTACTATTCCTTTTCTTGTTAGAACGTTCCTTGAGTTTGTCCTCTTCATCCTTGACTGTGTAATTTAGCCATAATGTTGGGGAGCATTGTAGAATAAACTCTCATAAATACAATGTATACAATTACTGGCTTATAAATGCCTAATGCATAAACGCTACAACTTAGCAGAATTGCCAAATGAAAATCTGATTGCTCAGTCTCAATTAAATCAACAGAATCACATAGAACATGGCACAAAGCAATGGTGTTAGCTTGAAATAACCAGACATTGCTTTAAGAGAGTCATAATCTTGCAGGTAAATAATACTATTCGGTCCATGAAATGGAAAAAATAGCAACATATCGATGAAAGAAATCATATCAGACTGAGTTAAGCAGACATTAAGAAGGAGGCTTTGGAGAAGAGCCTGGGAGTGGCTGACTGAGTGTGCTCATAATTGGTGATATTTAAGTCAAGGCCCTCCTTCCAGCATTCAAGAACAGACTCAGAAGAGACACGAAGTTTTGTTTGTTTGTTTGAGGTAGTGAGGGTGGAACCCAGACTTGTACATACAACTGCTCCATCACTGAGCTGCTATCCAACCACCAACGTGTCTTGGAAATGAACTTGGAATTGGAATGAACGAGCACAGTTTATGAAGCTGCTTGAAGGCGGCTGACCCGAGAGCTCAAGCTGGGTCAGGAGGCCAAAAAGCAACCAGAAGCTTGCCTTGGGCTGTAGAGGCAGGGGGTGGAGAAACAGGACAAGGATGATCTCTGAGGGAGCTGGGAAATGTTTTAGGGCAAGGCGGAGGGTAGAGAGGTGGAGCATCTCAGGCTGACACCGGCAAGAGAATAGTTAACCCGGAAGGAGATGTGGGAAAGTCAGGAGGACCAGACATTCTGAATAAATAGATTCACTAGGGTTGTTACTGTTGTTATCATACGCCTACTAGATGGAATTCTTACTTGATAACTGCTAACGTTCGGCCTATATTTGTCATTGTGCCTTGGCATTTATAAGGGAATAGAAAGGTCATCACTAGATGTTAAATCTAACCCTTACCCAGCTATGTCCAGCTGTGGCTTTGTCAATTACAGCTGGCGTCATGTCACCCTCTCCCACATTCCTGGGTCAGCACATCGCACTCTTTGTTTGAATGCCTTCATCGCATGGAGCAGGGGTTGGGTGGAAAGCATTCACTCTCTTTGCCTATAATTCTAGGGGGGAAAAAAGGACGAAAGTGTCCAGGAACACCTGAGTCAGCTTCCGTAGCTAGAAATGTAGCAGTTTAACACCGAATAAAGGCCTGCTCAATGGCTGGTGAATCAAATTAAATTCTGAACAAACAACTCTCTAGCCGCATCTCAGTCAGTTCCGAATCAATGCAGGTGATTTACGGTTCCTTAGGGCTGCATTCTCTTTGCAATGTGCTGGGATTTCCACACGCAGCTACCATTTACCACTAATGAGCAGCTCCAGTCGGTCCCAGGGCGCCTGCGAGGAAGGCACCACGTGGCTCTGCGCAGCATCTCGGGCTTTCTGTGCTGAATGGGCTTCTTAGATGGGTCAGGAGCTAGGCCTGCCAAGAGGAGCTGTTCATGCCAAGAGCCAAGCCTCCAGTCTGTTTCTCCCAGAAGCGCCACTGCCTTTTAATTTAACGGTTCTCTGGTGTGCGAGAACCATTTGGGACAAATTTGGCTCCAACCTCAGCACACTGCTTTAGAGGAGAGTTGCACAGGGCCAGAGGCGTTTGGCTTCCTGCGCTGCTGTTTCCTTTGTTGTTAACTGATAAAAGCCAGTGTTAGGGAGAAGGAAATAATAATTCTGTCTTAGTCCGGTACCTGGCACACAGTGAGCTCCACAGATATTTGTGCAATAAACAGCGGGTAGAGATACACAGATGTCTCTCGGGGCAAGTGTTTGTGAATTATCTGAGGAACTTCTGATAGTCCAGAAGGACGCTAGGCAGAAGGGAGAGGTTGTGGTAAAGAGACATTTTCTGCTGCTTTCTAGGATGCCAACGCCTGCACTGACTCTGTTTCATTCGCTGCTACAATGCTCTCTTAAGGGGGGTATTGTCACAGGCAGACTGGTCATCCAGGTAGTACAGGGACTGTGATGTATGCCACCTGCTTGCCCGGCTTTCACATGTTTCAGGCTACTTTCCTCTGAGTCCTAGAGGGCTTCGACATCCACTCCCCAAGTCTGTTAAAAGACTGACTGTACTTCCAAAAGAGACATGGCCCACAAAGATGTTTTCCCCGCCTCTGAATTCTCAGCTTCTATAGCAAGTAAACATGCAGCAATACATTCCTTCATACAATTGGTTTCAGGCTGGAGAGAGCGGAGAGTGTGAGGCAGGAACCTCGGGGGTGAGGACAGATTCCCATGCTGTTCTTGAAGCAGATTTTATAAAAAAAAAGTTCTGAAGTGAAAACAGAAAGAAGGAGAAAAAGAAAGGCGCCGTGGAGAAGGTCGTCTACCTCCTGCTCTGAAACCTCAGCCATTCAGGGCAGACTCTTCTTGTGGACATAGACATGTTCCACGATGTCTTCAAGAGGTTAGGTAAGTGTTTAGAACAGTAGAATAAAGAGAATCCAGAAGAAGAAATTTTGTAGGTGAACCCCATTGCCCTGAGGACTCTCCCATGGGACAAAGGGGCCCCCATCATAGACCAGGATGGCTGGTTCTTAAACTCCCATGCGTTGGGATGCGTCTTGCTTGTGTTCTCCAGATTGTCTTCCCCAACACGTGACCTTCGGTTCCTTATAGAGATGGACTGTCACAAACACTGAGCCCAACACCAAAGAGCCCACAGGTAAAACTCAAGTGCAATATTTTGGGACCCATCTCAAACTCAACCTCACATCTCAGGATTCAGAGTTCACAGGGAAAAGACAGCTGCCCATTTGAAAACTGGATTTATGACAGTTCCTAGGAAAGTCTTAAGTGAGACTAGCGCCTCCTGGAATGACAAGTGGCTGTTAAACCTGAAGCTGTAGAGTGGGGGTTTTTATGAGTGAGCACCATATGGATTAAGTTACTCATATTTGAAAAGAAGTCAAATGACAGAGCACGTTTGACAGTTTTACTGAGCCTGTTATTTGAAAAACAGTCCCGGAATATCTCAGAAGTCCCAAACGGGGCAGAGTTTACCAACTATCTTTGGAGAATGAAATTTTGCTATTTATAGAAAAAAAACAAAACAAAAGATGGCTTTTCTTAACACAGACGGAAGCCAGGGTGAAAAGTAATGTTTCCTGGTTTTCCTGCATCCTGGAAGCTTCCCAGATGAGTGGGTCCCCAAAATGATTACACACAGGCTTCCTGCAGCTTCCAGGTTGTACAGCTCAGGGGGACTCCTGGTCCTTTGGCCCTCTGTCTTTTTCTTTCTTGATTGATTTTAGTATAAATTTTGACAGATGGGCTAAAGTCTTGGCTCTTTACCCCGTTCCTTAGGTTTGGGTTCAGTTATTGTTGGTTTTGAATGTCTTAGTTATTGTTCTATTGTGGTGAAGAGACACCGTGGCTGAGGCAACTTATAAAAGAAAGCACGTAATTAGGAGCTTGCTTACAGTTTCAGAGGGTTAGTCCTTGATGATCACGTGGGGACTGTGGCACCAGGCAAGCATAGTGCTGGAGCAGTAGCTTACATTTTATCGACACTCACAGACAGAAAGGGACTGAGGCTGCGCTTTCTAATTTGAAACCTCAAAGCCTACCTCCATTAACATAGCTTCTCCAACAAGGCCACACCTCTAGTTCTTCCTAACAGTCCACCAGCTAGGTACCAAGCACTCCTTACTGCTTAAATATAGTCAGCTCTAAAAATGTTTTATTGAATAGCGGATAATAAGGGGAGGTAGCTAAGGGGAATGGAAAGCTCCTGGGTGTTTGTTTTTGTTTATGAAAACAGGTTTCTCTGTGTACCCCTGGCTGACCTTGAATTCAGAGATTCTTTATGGATATTACTGTTAAATATAACAAAAGGATTGAAGGTTGTAACCAGTGACTGACTGATGACCAAGTGACCCAAGACTCTGATTCCCAACTCTGCTAGAACACATCAAATCCCAAGTATAGACAGAACAAAATTTCAAGACTATTTTTGGAATTCTTAACAAATACTATTATGAGGTGTTGGGTGCCAAAGATATCACTAGAGATTTAGAAATGTTTAGGCATTCTTTGCCAGTGGCAGGATCTGAACCCAGGTCTTCTAATTCCAAACCTAATGCCTTCTTTGCCAGAATCTGTGTCTTCAGTCTATAAAAGCCCCAGACTTCTTGATTGTATTACACAACCAGGTGAAGTTTATGATGCAGAAACACCATATACTTAACATCTGAAAGCCACCATGATGACAATGCCTGCATTTTACTTCACCTGTGAGCCTTTTATTATAGGTTTCATTACTTGATGTATTATTCATTTATAGATACACAGTAACTAATGGGGTTATTAACACAAAACATATATGTTATTCTTTGTGGGTGGCCTGTAGGATATTCAAGGGTATTTCTGACATGCTCATTGTCTGCTCTATACCCCAACACCAGGCCTGTATCCAGTGTGGTAAGTAACTCCATTTAGCCTCGAATTTATTAGTCAGAGTGACATGTCTTATAGTAATTGTTGTTGTTGTTGCTGCTGCTGTGATACATTACCTTAAGCAAATTAGGAAGAGGAAGCTGGTTCTGTGTTATGGATCCAGAAGGATAGTCTGATGCGGTAGGGAAAGCCATGGCTTGTGGGCAGGAGCTGGCATCTAGCTTGCCACATTTTATAAGCACACAAGAAGGAGAGAGTGAGCTATAAATCTCCAAAGTCCACTCCCAGTGAAATACTTCCCATGGCAAATCCGTACCTCCTAAAGGTTCAGGGTCCTTCCCAAATAGCACTATCAAGTAGGGGTAATGTTTGAACAATAAGCTCATGTAGGACATTTCTCCATTCAAACCAGAGCATCCCTCTTAGTTACAGAAGCATACCCCTTTATCAGGCATACCCAATTAGTCCATATCCCTTGCTAACCCATAAGGCTGTGAAGAAGTTTGTTAGAAGGTAAAAATATAGGATGGGCAGGAACGCACTATAGCTGGAGTTAGTCACCAGTGCCTTAAACCCCAGGGATATCTGTCTTTTTGCCTCGGTAAGATAGCCATTGGCAGCGCCCCAATTCCCTACATTTCTTAACTCTGGATCCTTTGGAGAGAGGCTGGAATGGGTGAGCAAAATGGTGGCTACTTTGCAGTAATTTCAGGGTCAAATTTACCCCTCCCCCAAATGGGAGAAAATCTGGAGAATTAAGAAAACGTGTTCTAGAGAGCTGTTTAGCACCCCCATGGTGTGCTCTCCTTCCAACAAACCACCTTTCTGCCTTAGATGTCTGCGTTCTCCATGTACTCCTGGCTTCAAAGTCACCCTCCAGCACATCAATCCCATTTCAGAGCAGCTTGGGCCCAGGGTGGGTGTGGTCCCATGGTGGTCCTGTAATGGTGCCAGAAGGGCAAAGATCAGCGATTGATTGTTTCCTGAGAGTATGAGCCTTCAGGGTCTCCTCTCCTGGAGGTGAGGGATGTTCTGGTCTTTCATCAGTGTTCCTCTTTTTTTTTTTTTTTTTTTGGTTTGTCCCAGGTCACAGGAAACCCCACTTATATTATCCTCTGCTCACCAGTCCTCTTTCTAGAGAGTGACTCCTTTTCCTCTTCCTGTGACTGCTCTGGGCTTTTCCATGCATTCAAACTGAGGAGCCAGTCCCACCTAGGGATGAGCGGCAAATGGGAAGGGAAGGAGGCAGATGAAGAAACTGTGGAGCCTGGAACACTGACATTTGAGGGATTAAAATGCTTCCTTTACTGCAGAGGGATACAAAGGGTGGGGTGCAGGACGTATGGTGAAGGGGTTGATGGGAAAATGATGTCAGATGATGACCATGAATATGAGCTCTTCACTAATTAATGTGTTCTTAAATCAGGAAGAGCACGATGCTGTGACACAAACAAAAAACAAATGAATAAGAAGTCGTCTTAATGAATTTAGAGGTCAGTTCCGGAGAGTGGAATACCATGACCACTTATAAATAAAAGGAGGAGTTTATTTTGACTAATGGTTCTAGAGTGAGAGTCGGTAAAGGCGAGGAAGGCGTGGCAAGCGGTGGGCATGGGAAACAGCCAGGAAGTCTTCACCTGCAAGCGAGAAGCAGTAAAAGGTGACTGAAAGTGGGCTGCAACTGTAGAAACTGTCCCTAGAAGACACCTTTCTCTAGCAAGGCTGTGCCACCCTGTAATCAATCAGTCTCCTCAAACCATGGTTCAAACATGTGAGCTTGTGAAGGATTTTTCCCATTTAACCCACCACGCAGACCTTTTCCTGCTGCTTGGGAGGATACAGCTATTTCGTGTCTACCCCTCCTATTCCTAGATGCCGCCTAGTTGATCACTGCAGCCTCCAGAAACTTTTGCTAACTGACCTTAGATGCCTCTGTTCCCAGCTTTCCGAGCAACATGAAACATAACACTTTGGATTTCCTTGTCTTATGATATGAATTAATTTGTCCATAAAAAGCAAAAAGAACTTCTTGGATACAGGATCACATATCCCACTCCTCTCTGTAAACCCTTATCCCAGAGTTTGGATCATAGGAGAACCTTGACAATTAAATGTTCAGTTCATAGCAGAGTAGAAAGTAGTGTTACTAAATACTCATCTCATTTATTAATGGACAAAAGAAAAGAAAAGAAAAACAGTGTTCTTCTCTTAGGATATTTCAAAATATGCCTTGCTTCTGGAAAAAGCAAACAAACACATGCTCAGGGCATATAAAAATATGAATGTATTTTAGAATTTGAAGCATGGTGCTTTATCCACAGAGAAACACTTTACTAGGTTAAAAAGTTTAAGAATACAAATGCCATCTGATGTTCATATCTCTTAACAAAACCACTTAGTCAGAGCACACCGTTTTCAGCCTCATTCGTGTACTTACAGGTTTGGGGCAATTGCAGCCTTTCTATGGTTCTCACTTAAGAGGATACATCATTGTTTATTAAGCTGCTTCTGTGTTCCAGACACAGTGACAAGTCCTCTCTCTGTTATTTCAGCTAACAAATAAATGACTTCATGGTCTGCTAAAACTGCTATCTCTGTGTTGCAGATAACAAAATCCAAGATAAGCAAAGTGATAGTTTATCAAGTGGCAGAAAGAACATTTACACTGACATTTAGCAGAGTAATTGAGAGTTCAGATTTTAAGTTAAGTATTTCATTGGGTCGCATTTCTTAGAACAAACTTGCTAGAATTTGTAATTGATAATCCTTGCTAAATTAAAATTTCCAAAGATGAATACTATGTAGGTAATCTTTCCTATTTGGCTGTGTTTCTTGAAAGCATCTGAGTTTTATCTTCCCGACCTTGGCCTCCAGGGCTAGGCATATGGGGGCTTTCGAACAGATGTCTGATGAATGGATTATCAGATAAATGGATACAGTTGATGGCATTTTAGCTTTCCTTTGAAACCCACATTGTACGATGCTTGCAAACTTACAAAAGGCAGATGGTTTCTCATCCAAGAATATAAGGAGATGATGAGTTTTTGGAGGGCAGACAGACTGTTGGGGAAACAGTTAATGTCTGCACTTGTGTAAGCAACAGAAAAGCTCCTTTCTATAGATAAGAACTCGGTGAATCGCTTTGGAAAGCCTGACTTCTGAATAACCCCAGCTCTCACAGGCTTGGAGTCCAGCAAGCAAAATTAATGTGTAGTTCTGGGCTTACTGGAAAAATCCAAAGGGACTGGAAAGGAATCTAGTCACACTATTGATAAGACTCTTCTGGTTTTTCATCTCTGCTGAGCTATTCTCACCTCCATTAATCTCTAGATCTCCATTCTCAAAACTTTATGTAACACTCTAAGGCCTTTTTAACCTGAGGGTCTCATTTTGAAATCCCTGAAGCTATCTTCTGTAAGAATTTGCTGCAGGAACTCTGGGCTGTGAGTCTTTGGTCTCTATCACACTGGTCCACACTCTCTCACTGTGTGCGTGCGTGCCTGCGTGCATGTGGTGTGTGTGTGTGTGTGTGTGTGTGTGTGTGTGTGTGTGTGTGTGTGTGTGTGTGTGTGTGTAAACAGTAATTCTCCTAGAAAGGTTTTGCTAAGGGAACTTGTACAATCCTGAGTGTAACTGAATATTCTCTGAAGAGGGTTGCAATGTTTATAATTCACTCATTAGCCTCAAACTTTCCTCCTCAGCTTAGAGCAGAGTCTTTCTGAGGCTTCAAAAGGACCGGCAACTTTTGTGTTAGAAGTTCCTTGCTCTGGTTGCTATTCTGATTCTGGCCTCAGAGCTTTTAGCTTTCATAGGAGCACTGCAGTCTTCTTAGTGCTGTGGTGTTCTTTCTGCTTGTATGGACTTTGGCCTCCATGGTCTTGTGATTCCATTTACTGACCTCTGCTCTTTTCACCTCAAACACTCACACCTTGTCTGGACAGTTTCCCTTTGAAACAGGAGATATTCAAATAGGAACTCATTATGGTAAGTAAGAGTAATATACACATTTAGATTATCCTCACAAATGTTTCTTTTTATATATGCCCTCTGACCCATTTGTGATCTACAGTCTCTTGAGCTGGTATTTGTGGGTTGAAATAGTATTCTACCATTTGATCCATTGGTGTGGGTTACAAATCCACCTAAGAGTCGAGTTGACTGTTATGATGTAGGGGAGTGATGTAACTTTGGCAATGCATTCAACTATATACAAAGACATATGGAAGTAAAGGAAACATAATTGAATTCTTATGTTTTGAGGAAAAAATTAAGATAATTTTACAACCCTGTTTGTTATCTTAAGCATTTGAAATATTAAGACAAATGGATAATTTAGTGAAACTTCATGCTGGCTTTGCAGTTATAATTCATAATGTTTAATTACTGTTAGATTTGCAGCTTTTCACTTAGAAAAAAGAAAGATGTGATTTGCTTGCCAAGATGTGTTGCATATTGAAGACTATATGACTTGGTATGTGTGTATGTGTGTGTGTATCGCAGGGTTTTATTATTTGGTTAGCTTCAAACTCTAGTGACTCCTGCTTTAATTCTACAAGTGCCACAAGACCTAGCTTTAAATTTTGATTCAAAAAATATTTATTTAACTTTATATGTTTGGGTGTTTTGCCTGCATATATGTCTACACAACACATGTATATCTGTAGTGCAGGAAGCTCCTAAGTGGGCATTGGATCCCCTTGTTGAAGTAAAAGTGAAACTTGCATTCTTAGTGGGTAGATTTCCATGAGTCTCAGGAAAGACTTTGAACTTTGGACTTTTAAACAGTATTGAGACTATTATAGACTATGAGGACTTTTCAAGTTGAACTGAATGCACTTCTGCATTATGGTATGGCTACAAGCCTACAGGAAGCAGGATATGGTGGTTTGAATAAGAATGACCCCCACGGATCTAGAGTTGAATGCCTGATCAGCAGAGAGTACCACTGTTTGAAGAGATTAGAGGTCTGGCCTTATTGGAGTGGGTGTGCCCTTGTTAGAGGAGGCTTGACACTGGGAGCAGGTTTTGAGGTTCCAGAAGCCTAAACCAGACACAGTGGTTCTCTCTTTCTCTCCTCCTGCTACATCTGGATGTAGAACTCTCAGCTACCTCTCCAGAACCATGTGTGCCTGTGTGCCACCATGGTTTCTGCTATGATGAGGTAATAAACTAAACTCCAGAAACTGTAAGCAAGGCCCCAATTAAATGCTTTTTTTTCCCTTAAGCATTACATTGGTGATGGTGTCTCCTCACATGAACACTGATTAAGACAGTAATCCTTCTAGGGTGTCCATGTTCCACCATCATCACCTTGAGACCATAGTCCTCTGCCACTCCACTGTTACATTTTCATTGCTCAGAAGTTTTGAGCTCAACAAATGTTTGTTGGTTAAATGAGTGATTTGGTGTTCAATGCATGAGAAAAATATCATGCCCACTTGGGACATTTATTGAGAATTTTGTGTTAATGTTGTCTAATGTTATTATGGTCCTAGCTTTGTGTCATGTCCTTTTTGGCTATCATTTCATTGCTAGTTTATGGAGAAGAACAGGTTTACTGTGTTGGTTGTTTGGCAATAGTTGTGCTCTGTTTAGGACTTGCTCAAGGCCAGACCTCTGTCTGGCAAAGCCAGGTATGGAATTTGGTTCCTCTACTTAATTCCACCATTAGGATAAGTTTAAAATCTACATCTCACAACTAGTTTCCTTTTAAAATCAATTTAATATTAATTCATATTTTAAAAACAGCATTAAGGGGTTAATTAATTAAGCCAGGAGTGGGTGGGTGGGTGAGTGAGCACCTTCTTAGAAGCAAATAGGAGGGGAAGACCAGGAAGTGGGGGACAACATTTGAAATGTAAATAAATAAAATAACGAATTAACAACAACAACAATAAGAACAATAAAAGGATGGTAAGATTTGATAGATGGAACCAGATCATTTTGGGTACAACTATTAGATTTCCCATTGAGTGCATATGCTTTGAGTATCGTCTTAGTGATGACATTTTGGGGACTTTATATAAAAATAAAAGATTAAAAAAACAGAATGAATGTGAGTTCCTGCATGAAGCACCATGGGGCTTCACTTGGCTCTCCTAAAAGCATGGCAGCCATCATTGAGAAATGAGCGGTTTGAGGGGAAGTGTTAGACATCTGTGAGGCAGTACTCTTTCCGTTGCTGTGGAAGCAAAGCTGATTGTGATTGGCCTGTTCATCCTCAGGCCCGTACACTACAGCAACTCCTCCTCCTTCCTCCAGAGAAGGATGGCTGCTGTGGGGGTTTCCGGTCCTTCCAGTCAATCCCTTTCTCTGATAACGAATATCCTTATTTCAAGTTGTCAGCAGCTGAAACAAAGACCTTCCTTTCGATTATTAAAAAACCCCAGAACTCTCGCAAATGCTAAAGGGGTTATGAAAAAAGGCAGCAGAGGCTCGGTGGAAATCTCTATCCCTGGAAGAGACGGAACTGGGGTTTGAACTCAATACTTATTGAGAAGAATGTTCCTTATTTTTTCTAGTCACTGTTTTTCTAAAGATAGGTAAACATTTCTACTTAGTTGTTTTTATGACCTGAAGGAATCCTCTTAGTTGTTAAAATGACTTTTAAATATATGTAAATAATGCTTAATACAAAAAGATGTTTTTCTAAAAGAAAACATTTAATCTTAAAGGAAAGTTCCCTAATATAAAGAAAAATAAAAATAAAAACACAGGCCCTAGCAGTGTTGACTGGGGAACCTTGGTGGGGCTTAGAACGAGAGCATGAAGGGGAGGAAACATCACCTCAGGCAGACAAGGAACCAAAAAAACCAAAACAACAACAACAAAAGGTAAAAATGTGAGCAAAGGATTAAAAAATAAACAAAAATAAAAGCCTTAAGCTAATAGGAGGATTTACGGAGGGGGGGGGGGGCAGCAAGGAAAATCTATAGACTAAAGAGATTGTAATCAAGGTTCATCTGGCTTTAATTTTTATCAGTTGTCAAATCCCTGGAAGCCATTCTAGGCCTGGAGATCCCTCTCTAAGTAACAAAACCCAATTCAGAGCACACTGTTGTCCTCCTCATAAAGGCTCAGTGCACCCTCGAGATAGACAGAAAACCAATCAAGTTTCCTGCCTCTGGCTCCCAAGCTCCTAGTCCTACCCCATGATGCCTCTGTTCCAGATTACAGTTCTGAACTGGTATAATTAGGGGAATTAAAGATGTTCGTGAACATAAAATACATGTGTTTAATTGTGCTATCAAAAAAGAGAGATAAGTGGTAGATTAACAAAATTCCCTTTTAAGAGCTGGTTGAGTGAATGCACAGCTATAGTCTAATGTATTTTAAATGTTATACTTACCGAGTTCTGAAAGAATTTAGAGATGATTAACTAGGCGGGCTTGGTGCATATTTCTAGTGAGTGAAAACCATGGTGGTTGGCTTCCATATGCAAAGGAACAGAATCGAGTGCTTGTGGCAATTAACTGACAGAAGTTAAAATGATGTCTGGAGTAGTAAATACATGAACACTCTGGTGTGATGGGGCTTCCACAGAAGAAGACATAAAAATGTTGTCACAAAGATGCAAGGAGATGCCCAACACAATTGCGACATTGTGAACCACAGAAGAGCATTTACACACTTACCAGCTTGTCATTAATTAAAAATACAGCCAACACCAAAAGCCAAAAGGGATATAGAACGGCAGAAGCCTTATGCAGTATTGCTATACTGGTAGAGAAAAACAAGTCAAATTGCTTGGGAGGAAGATTATGGTACGTTTTGACAGTTTATACAGGTATATGAAACCCCTGATTTTAATGAAATCTACATATCAGAAACTATGACCATTGAATATTTAGTGAAATGTGAAAAACAAGGAAAGCCTCTGTATTGGTGAACTTTTCTGCTCTTGTAACAAATGCTTGAGAAAAATCAACTCGATAGGAAGAAAGGTTCAGGGCCTGCAAGACGGGTAAGTGGGTAAAGTGTTTGTTGTATAAACCTGACAATTTGAGTTCAATACTTAGAATCCATGTAAAGGTGGAAGGAGAGAACTCATTCTGCAAAAGTATCCCCTGAGCTCAATGCGAATGTTGTGTCCTGTGCCTCCTAATAATAGTAACTGATCAAAAGGTTTTTCTTTTAATAGAAGAAAGGTTATTTGGGCTCATAGCTTTGGAGATTTAGTTTATGGTCAAATAACTTGTTTGCTTTGGGGCCTGTGGTAAGGCAGCAATCACATCATAACAGCACGAAGGGGAAAGAGAAAGCCATTGACATCCTTCAATCCCCTATTAAAAAAAATAAACACTCCCCCAAATGACCTAAAATTCTCCTTTAGCTTCTACGTCAGAGAGGTCCCCCCACCTCCTAACAGCAACAAACTGAGGATCATGTCTTTAACTTGCGGACTTCTGGGAATTACAACTCTAATTTTTATCAGTTGTCAAATTCCTGAAAGCTATTCTATGCTTGGAGATCCTTGTCCTCTTTATAAAGAGTCAGTGCACCCTTGAGACAGACAGAAAGCCAATTTTAGGTGCAAACTATCACAGGGCCCAACAATAAAGAATGGGGAAATGGACCACACCCCATGTGATGGAGTATAGCCCCGAGAAGAAACATTCTATAGTATACTCAATATGACTCAATCTACATCACATTTATAAACAGATAAAGCTTAAATGAATGATCATGGCCAGATGGCAATACAAAGTACAGCTTGGTACTAATTAATGTCTATGCCAAGCTGGTGCCAACTTGACTCTGATATCCTCTGTACACATGGGGGTGCTTAAGATGTACATAGGCTGTATGAGCTGCAGAAAAGAATGCTTTGCCTGTGAGTAGGTTAATTTTCTTCCTGTAGAGATTAAGGTGAAAAGTGAACCACTAGTGGGAAGGCATAGCTCTTCCTCATTATTTGAGCCTCTTGGTATAAAATAGTTATGAGATAAAGTGTTTGTTGTATGCTTTAAATCCTTTTATTGTATTTATTATTATTATTATTATTATTATTATTATTATTATTATTTATTATTATTATTATTATTATTATTGTGTGAACATTGTGGGAAGGGGTCACTCACATCATATTGTCTTTGGGATGAAAGGACGACTTTGTGGAGTCAGTTCTTTCTACCAGGGATTAAATGGGCTGTCAAACTTGTGTGGCAAGTTCATTTTCCTATTGACCCATCTTACCAGCAGCATGCTTAAAACTTAGACTTGAATAAATTACTACTTATAATATTTATAAAATAAAACGCAATAAAATAGTACATTGGCATTACCAATATGGGATTTTATTTTTCAAACCCTGAACTCTGGATGTGTAAGAAAACTATATAATCCTGTCATTGGGTTGGCTTTGATTCATGAGTCGCTGTCACTTTATGTACAGCTTCTTTTTGCCTAAATTTTCCCTCTAAGCTGTGATAGTCTATGATCTAAAGTCTAGACAAAATTTCAAACTGAAATCAATGTGATTTCTAACCCTGTCTGTAAGATTGTCAATAGTCTAACATCATCACTAAGATAATGTTGCTGACATCTAGGGATAATTTTCAAACAGGTTTGAAACAAGTGCTAAGCATCCCAGTCAGCCTCTGCTGGTTCCTGTATGAATGTGGTCAAATCATTTCCCATCTCAGAAGGTCAGTTTCTTCACGGCACAGTGAGTTCAACTTTCAATAAGAATTTTTTTTAATTGAATGTTATGATTACACAGACATTCCTTAAAGAGTGACTTGTTTCTTCTGTTATTAAACTCCACAAATTATGTCTAATCCATTTTTAAAACCTGACTACATTTTACACTTGTCCTTGAAAGGGAACTCTCATTTAAGTAGGCTTCTTGCACTTGTTAGTCATTGAATCCTTGTGGTAAACTTGTAAAATTGGGTTTACTGCTTCAATGTGGCTCAGAGCTGAGAGCAGTTGGCTGCTGGTGAGAGGGTAAGCTTGCTTGTTTGTGCCTTCACCATATCTAGTGGTGTTAGCATGTTTGTTTAATGCATTTAAGGGTTTTGCACTTAATAAGCATATTTGTTCTTGAGCTCTCTTAAATTAGTACCTTCTAATTATCCTTCTGGAAGTAAAAAGTCCTGCAGAATGTAGTTATTGACCACAGAGTTGGGGGTGGGTTGCCAATAAGGATGTAGGAGAAGGCTTGGGAACATTGCAGTGACCAGGAAAAGGTGTCAAAATTTGCTTGTCATTTTAAAATTTCTATTCCGCAGTGATTCATCCTTTTTGTAATGGAGAAAATGCCTTAGAAACTCATATTTGTGAAGCAAGTTGCCCTTTCCCTCCACAGGTTTGCAACATCAAATCACAGGTAAGCTTGTGAGAAATTTGAAAAATATTCTGATCTCAATCCCTGTTTCTCTTCTACTAAATCAACTACTATGTTGTACTACATACTCCATACATGATACTTTGCCAAACAGGATAAACCAGGAGGAATCGCCTCTGCCCAGAAGTAGCACAATAAGGAACATTATAACAGTGGGAACAAGTGTCATTACTGGCCTTGTCCTGAGTACCATATCACCTCCACACAACAAAAATATTGTTTGGCCCATTATACAGTTGGAGAAAATACAATTTGCAGGTAAGTGTTTTTTTTTTTCCTCCAATGTCCATGTCTATAGGAATAATTACATGAAACGATAACCAAAATCTGTCTTCTTTTAAATCTATGACACGATGACATCACTGTATCTTTTCTTCCCTACATGGATTATTTATCTCTCTAACACTTAACTTGGTCATTTAAAAAAGCAAAAATGAATTTCTTCCTTAACAGTGTTGTTGTGAGGAGGAAAATCAACATTCAATGGTCTGAATGTTTGTGATTCTCAAAATTGGCATGCTAAAATCTTAACTCCAAGATGATGGTGATGGTGATGGTGATGGGAGAGAGGTACCTGAGGAGTGATTAGATCTTGAAGATACAACTCTAACTACTGGATTCACATAAATGAGACCCCCATAGAGGTAGTCTGTCCATTTCATGATATGGGGAAACAAGAAGATCCCAAGTTAGCCATTAAATGGCCTCATTAAGTACCAAATCTGCCGTGATTTTGACCTTTGAAGCAGCAAAACTTATTCAGTATAATTCCCTGTTATTTGTAGACCACCCAGTCTAAGATATTTTGTAGCAACTCGAATGAACATGGAAAAATATAAGGCACATGGTAGGTACTCAATAAATAGTGCTTATCTTTGCATTAGAGGCTGAAAACACCAGAAAGAGCTTTCTGTCACTAGAACTCAGGGAAGGATCTCACCTTGAAGTCTTTCTTTCTGTTACTTTCAATGACCGAAGCTAACAAAATGCCTGAAAATGTGATGTTCATTTTGGTTCAGGATTTCAGAGGTTTAGCAGGGAGGGAATGGTAGAGCAGAGAAAGAGCAGAAAGGAGGGAGTGTGTGAGAGAGATAGAGAGGGGAAGGGGAGGGTAGTAGGAGGGGACGGGAAGGGTAGAGGGAGAGGGGAAGGACAGTGGAGGGGAAGGGGAGGTGAAAGGGAGAGAGATCAGTCTAACTTTGATATATTTAAGTAAAACAGAGATTGATGATAGATAGATAGATAGATAGATAGATAGATAGATAGATAGATAGATAGATAGATATGCCTGTCACTCTAACTTTGTTTAGTTAGGGAGAGAGGGAGGAAGAGAGGGAGGAAGAGAGGGAGGGAGGGGGAGGGAGGAAGAGAGGGAAGAAGAGAGGGAGGGAGGGAAGGAGGGGGAGAGAGAGAAACAGAGAGAGACAGAGAGAGAGACACACACACAGAGAGAGACAGAGAGAGTTTTCCTTTGGCTTGGAACTCCAGGTTATGGGAGGTGGACTTCTCCCCTGAGAACAGCCTCACAGGTTTTCTCAGGATTCACTTTACTAATCTCCCTGTGTATTTCAATCCAACCCAGTTAATAATCAAGATGAGGCATTACCATCCGCATTCCAGATTGTACAAGACTGTGGAGAATGGTTAATAAAGGAAAGAAAACTCTTAATGCCAGAGTAACATATGTGCATCCAAACTAGAGCAAGAGGAAATGATTTTGTAGCCGTCAAAGGAGGGATCAGTGGAAGATGATGAAACAGACTGTAAAACAAAACAAAATGGACCATCTCCACTGGGATAAAGATGTAATCAAGTGCTTTCTTTCATCTGCTTGCTTTTCAGTCAGAGTGCAAGAACAGCTGAGCCCACAGAGAACATGGTCTCTTAAAAGTGGAGCCGTCTTCATCAGCAAGCTTCTTTCCCAGTGCACAGTGCCCAAGCTCAGAAGAGCTTCGTGTTATCATTGCCTCAAAGTTGTCAATACTTTTGAAATTAAAAAAAGATGCATATTTATTCTACCAAACTATCTAGCCACTATTCCTTGAGACCTTTCCACCCCATCTTCACTGAAGGGCTCTCTTTCCAATGAATACAATCCCAGAAGACTTCAGAATGCTGTGTTAGCAGGCATCTTCTTTTCTTTTCTTTTAGTTAGCACCACAATTACACATAATATATGCTGCATGTGACTTTCTTGTATGCAGGAATGAAAGTAATGTAGTAAAAAGAGACCTGGATATTTTTCTTAGGAAGGAAAAAAAACAGCGTCATGGCCAAAATCCATATGTTGAACACAATAATACTTTGGAGTGATTTTCTTAGAGGGGAGTTTCAGATTTCTGCTTATGTATAACTTTGAGTAGGATCTGGGATTCTGTGTTTTCTGAAAACAGCCGGCTCTTTTAATGTGGAAATGAGGTTGAGAGGCACTGAATTATAAAGCTGCTGGGAGAAGTTGATGCTCCTGGCAAGTATTGCATAGTATCTTCAAAAATTTTATGACTAGGTAGGTATATGTGACTAACTCTGTATTCCTTTGGTAGCAGGGCTTTGAATGCAGTCGGTGCTCTATCAAATTTTATTGATAGATGAGAGATAAAGTATGACTTTAATTTCTTTCTTAAAGGACATTGGGCATCCAATCTGCCCCCAAAGCTTCTGGCTCTTTCAAAAAAGTTTGCCAAACACAGTACAATTATAAAGTATATATTTTTTAAAAAGGTCCTGTTTATAATAGTACTAAACAGATTCAACAACAACAACAACAAAAAAAAAACTTCTAAGAAATTACATTAGAAATGCTAGTTTCAAAAGGTTTGTCTTATTTTTTTTTTTTTTTTTTTTTTTTTTGAGTTCGTGTGTGTGTCTTTGGGAAGGGACTTGTAAAGGCCAGAAGGCTGTGGATGCCCTGGAATTGCAGTTGCCGGTACTTGTGAGCCACTGCACATAGATGCTGGAAATAGAATTCACGTCCTCTGAAAGAGCAAGAAGTTCTCTTAACCACTGAGTTATCTCTCCAGTTCCTGAAAACTATACTCCTGGGAAATATTTGTACCTTCTGAGAAGGTCAAAATAAATAACTCCACACACATATTTAAAGACTTCGTGATGACAGTGCTCAATTATCTCCAAATTGGCCTTCAATCGACTTCCGGTTTAATTCCATATAGGCATTGGAACAGACTCACACGGTGATTCTACACGCAACTGGTGTGGTCAAAGCAAGTCTAAGAAAACACTGAGGAGGAACGAAAGGCTGAAAGCTCCACTTCTTAATATCAAGACGCAGTAGAAGACTTCACTGGGTATGACTGGAATGATGTCTATAGGTTGGCTGAATGTAGCAAAGGAAAAGGATAGATATCACTCACAAAGACAGCCATGCTTCATGTACAAATAACCTGTGGGAAAGAACACCTTTCACAGATAGATTTAGATCCATTGTGTATCTGATCTGATATCTTCCAGGCTTCAAATTAAAAAACAAAAAAAAAAAACAAAAAACAAAAAAACCAAAACAAAACATCATCAACAACAAAAAAACTTTAAATGGTCTGAAAATTATCCTAGACTTAGCCATGAAAGCTAAAACCATTTCTAAGAAGCTTCACAACATTGGGTTAGAGAAAAGATCTTTTTAAAAAAGTAAGTTAAACCCTGCCTCCACCCTAACCCATCTTTCCAAAAGTAACAACCAAAATTTTATTTTATTTTTAGTTTGTAAAGGGGTTCAAAAGGATTGAAGGGGGGCATGGAAGGCCTGGGAAATGAGTGTGATCCGGATGCATGAGTGAAATTCCCAAAGAATCAATAAAAGGATTATGTTGAAAAAAAAAAAAGAATAAAAAGGGAAGTTAAGAAAATCCTAACCATTATAGAAATCCATTAGGTATTAATGTATTAAAATATTTTAACATATTTCTTCAAAATAAAAAAAAATAAACCAAAGACTGATAAAAAATATTTGTGTATGAAGAATGATCAGAGGGTTGCTATGCTGTTACCATTTGCAGAGATTTGAATGAGAATCTTTCGTAGGCTCTGATGATGGAAATTTGACCCCTAGTAGATGGTGTTGCTTGGACAATGTTATGGGACTTTGGGGAAGTGTCCCCTCACTGTAGAAAGTTTATCACAGAGGGTGGGCTGTGAAAGTCACACATCCTGCCTCCATGTGTAGGTTTTCCTCTCTGCTTCTTACTCACTGACAGAAAACTCTTAGTCTCCCACTCTATATACCTTTGGACATTCTGCTCCTGCATTATGGATGAGAACTATAAGCCAAATTATATATATTTTTTTCCTCTAAGCTACTTTGGTCCTAACCTTTTACCACAGCCATAGAAGAGTGACTGCAAACCAGTAAGCAACGTCCCTCCATAACATTCTGCATCAGGCCCTGTCTCCAGGACCCTGCCCTGTTTGAGCTCCAGTCTTGACTTCCTCAACAGTGAGTTGGAAGTATAAGCTGAGTAAATCCATTCTGCCGCAAGTGTCTTTGGTCATGGTGTTTCATCACAAGAGTATGAAGAAGAACTATGACTGTGCATTTTATGTAAACATACATGTTTTAAGTCACTGAGTTTGTGATGATTGTCATAATAGTGATATGAAACTGGTACCTGTCCTTAGAATTTACCAAGTGAAATCCATCATATTGTCTTTGCATGAAGTTTTGATTCTTTGCCATATAGACCTCTCAACATAGATATTTCTTCACAGTCAATAAGGAGCATCTCTGTGAGTATACCATTAAGATTTAGTATTTTATAATATCATCACTGGAGTGACAACCTTTTACCTTTTCCACATTTCACTGGTTAGAAGCAAGTCATGATTATAACCTGTGGCCAATAGGAGATTGCCCAGGGCATGAACATCAAGAGGTGAGACTTTCTAGATGCGTCTGTCATAATATATCTGCTCATTAGCCACACACTTGCTTGTCTTTGAATGTCTCTGTCAGACTCTGTAGTTAGAATTATGCAGTTCTTTTAATGCGCCTTCCATCTTCTTTCTTTAGATTGGCTCTCAGAAGCAATACCATACTGAGCTATTGATAGGAACATTTGCTAATAAGACTATAAACTAAAATTAAAACAAAATAGTGCACTTGGGAACAGAGCCAATACTCCTTTTGACATAAGGAATGAGTCTAAAATGGCTACCAAAACAAATAAATAAGTAATTAAATCAATAAAAGTGGTCATTGCTAAACTCCAAAGGCCTCTGAAAGCTTTAGTCAGATGTATCTTTTGTTAGTTGTTCTTTAGATGCATGCTATGTATCTCCACAATGTACTTCCCACATTTCCCAGGACAGGAAGGAAATGAAAGGGACAGTATAGTGCTGCTTCAACACACCTCTTCAGAGTCTTCTTGTCCATAGCACTCAATTGTCCAGAATCTTGGATTTGCTCTCGTTTGCTGCAGGGGACAGTGACAATGTTTTGGGCATGGTGCCATGGTAGGGTTTTAGGCCATGAGTCAGACAAAGTACATTTATAGCCTATTTCTAATAGGACAAATGAGAACAAGAATATGGGTTTCCTTTTCAAATGATGGAGCAGTGTGTTTACAGGGAAATTGAATAGAAAAAGAGGACTCTGTTGAATTGTTCAAAGTATAGAGGCTGGTGTGTCAATAAAGCCAATGTTGAGTTTGCTAATTAGCAAGGTTTAGCATGACTGTGTTGTCTTGCCTCTCATCTCTCTCCCACTATTGCTTGCTAAGGATGGTCCAAGTAACTGCTTATCTTCCACTCTCATTAAGCAGGAAGTAAAAACAGCTTTTTATTTTCTTGTCTTGTTTCATCATTGATCAGTCAGCCAATTTTGAACTTTTAGATTGCACGAGTTATTCTCATTCCATAAGTATCCTCTGAGGTTTGACTTTACACTGCACTCTGGGAATTGTAGTGCATGCTAGAAATGATCTCAACATTCAGGGGCCTCTTATTTAGGATTAGGAGAGAACAGTAGTGTCAAGGTCACAATGGACTGAGGTATGTGCTGAGAAAGCCTGAAGCACACAGATCCCATCTGAAGGATGAAGCTGGAAGGAAGTGACCCACGAACACGGAATCTGCCTTGATAGATGTGGCAAGACCTGGCCATTGTTTCTGAAACAATAACCAGCATGGAAGGAGTACTCTTCTTGGAACCGTGCCTCATTAAATGCTTAAGGGTTTTAAGTTGCCAACATTAGGAGAAGAGGGAAATTCATACAGGCTGAACCATACAGCAGATGCTTTGGGATAAGTGGATCTAAAGAAGGCTTAATTAGACCTAGAGGAGAGAGAATGGCATTCCTGAGTGAGAGGAGTTGCAACAAAGGCAAGGTAAATGCTGGGTTCCTGAAGGGGAAAATGAATGATATATTATCACCAGATTTCCTCTTTCTTCTGTCTGTCTGTCTGTCTCTCTGCCTTTCTTACTCTGTCTCTGTGATGTGTATGTGTGTGTATTCTTGAGAGTGTGTGGTGTGTGTGTGTTGTGTGTGTGTGGTGTGGTGTGTATGTGTGTGTGATGTGTTTGTGTGTATATGTGGTGTATATGTGTGTGTGGTGTGTTTGTGTGTATGTATGTGTGTGGTGTGTTGTGTGTGTGCATGTATGTGTGATGTGTATGTGTGTGTGTTGTATGTATGTGTATGTGTGTGTATGTGTGTGTGATGTCTGTGGTATGTGTGGGGTGTGTGTGTGTGTGTGGTGTATATGTGTGTGTGGTGTGTGTGTGTGATATGTGTGGGGGGGGTGTGGGGGGTGTGTGGGGGGTGTGTCTTTCTCTTCATCATGGTGTGTTCTAGAAATGCTATTTGGAGGGTGCTGTGGAATTGAGCTACATCTGATTCCCAAATTGTTGTTCTACAGCAGCTCTGAGAACAAGCCATTGAGAAGAGAGAGACAGGGAGCCTGAAGATTCAGAAAGTGAGCAAGCGGTAGACGCTCGTTCTGTGGTCGGACGAATGGGTTGACACTGATGAACGAAGGTATCCTCTCTTTCATGACAGGTGAGCTTTCCTGCTAACCATTGCTCCTCCTCAGGTTAGCGTGGAGTTTTTCCACGGACTGCCTCACACACTCTGCCCATTCACAGTAGCAGTTAAGATTGCTGGAGATGGTTTTTGTTTGTTTGTTTGTTTCCATCCAGTCTTGCTCTTAAATTCTGTTTTCTGGGGCAAGAAAGACATTAGTTTAGAACTAATTTCTCTCCACAATTAAAATAATTGCTTCCTAAGCACTTTTGTCATACCCTGGGGATTATGAGGTTTTGCTTTATAGTGAGGAGGAATAGATTCTTCCTGGATGAGTGTTAGCACATGCAAGATTTTATTTTCTCCTTGATATGGCTTTGTCTCCCAGAGTTTCCTCATTCACACATGGAGTTCCTCCTCAGAGTGAAGTTTCTGTTTAGCTTTCCTTCTGTTCACCTTCCTCCTCTCTGGCTCTACCCTGAACCTTCTGGCTACTTGAATCTGACTTAAGACTTTCCCAACACAAGGACACCACTGACTTCTCCCTGTGTTCTCTCTTCTTGGGATACGATCTGGATCTCTGTCCAGGCAAATAGGACAACCGCTGGCTCATCCCATTTGTTTCTGTTCTCTTGAAGACCACTGTCTCAGGCTGCCTGCTGGCCAGGGTTTTGTATTCTTTCTGATTGCAATAGTTGTTTGATGTGGGAAATAAATCTGGTCATGGTTATTCCATCTTGACTGAAAGAGGAAATCAGTGCATAAAAATGTATGTAAAAGACCATTCATCAAAGCATTATTGTTTCTGTAGAGTAATTGGAAATGGGCAAAAAAGCAGGACAAAAGAAGAAAGAAAAAGAAAACAGGAGTTGGCATCCATGTAATCTGATACTTAGCAGACATTAAGAACCAGGTTTTATTTCTTCTCTTGAGGCAATGTTCAAGTTTTGTAAGTCAAGGTTTTAATGTAGCATGAGCATGATGGGGTGGGAGAAGCTAGTTAAGAAAATACCCAGTGCTAGAGGGGATGCCAGGTTCCCCAAGACACGGAGACTCACATTTTAAGTGTTTTAACTTATATATTTTTTAAAAAACCCTGATGTTTTCAAAGAATACTTGGTGGCATGAGGAGGTAGTTATATTTAATTAAAAGGGTATAGTGAAAATAAATTAGATTTTTTTAATTTAAAAAATATGCTGTTTATTCTGTTACTGACATGCAGTCTTCACTTGCAATGTACAAAACTTCTCTGTGAAAAATATAAGTCAAAACAACAACACAGTATGTAATTCACATGTTCAAGTAATTTATAATTACTTAAATATAAAATTGAATTATATAAACAGGATCATTTATGTGGTAAAACATGTGCATATGCACGTTTTAACATATAATAAGTTGCCTTAGTTTTTGTTGTTGTTGTTGCTGTAATAAACCACCACAAATACATAATATATAGATACATACTCATAATAAACATATGAATGTTTCTATAAATATATTCTTATATATTTTAATGTTTGTGTTTGAGAAAGACTATATAATTATCTTTAGTAGATAATCTAATAAAACATTAGGCAAACTCAAAAGCAAAATTTTCACTAAATAATGTGGAATGCTAACTCCTGGTTTTAAGATATTTTCTGGTCAACATTATGTTTGCTGAGCACTTTTCTCATTGCAATAAATATAAATACTTGTCAGACATTATTCGTGCTTTTAGAATTCAAAACAACCTCATTAATAGTAGTAATTAGGTCTCCATTGAGTACACTGAGGCACAAAGTGTCTGTCATTTTGTGTAGCTAGTAAGCACAAGGCTAGGAGCAACTATGTAGCTTTGGACCAGAGTCTGTCCTTTGTTACCATGCCATGCCACAGTGCTCTTAATAACCATGGGCAGTGCCCCTTGTTGAATAAGCTGTCTTTTTTCCAATGTTTGCCTTTGACACTTCTGTCAAAATGTTCAAAGTTGTGTGGGCTCATTTTGGGAACATCTATTCTTCTTTATTGGTCTACTTTGTATGTTTTTATCAAATATCAAAGAGTGAAGTTAGATCCACATCTCTCACCTGAATGAAAATCAATTCAAGGTGAATCAAAGGTGTTAATGTAAAACCAGAAACACCTAAACTCAGAGAATATACTTCAGGCTATAGGGTAGGTTAGTCTCTAGTAGCCTAGAAAATATCCCTAAGAATAAAAAGCAGGAATACATAAATTATAAATGCCTCAAGCTACAAAATAAACTTTTAATAGAGCAAATAGATAACCCATAGAATGAAATAAAATTGTTAACAGCTATATTTTAGACAGGGGCTAATGTCCAGAATATTGGAAGAACTATAAAATTTAGATGCCCAAACTTCATTTAATTAATAAGATAAAAAAATGGGTGGCAAATTCTCAAGAGATAAAACCATAAATGCCTAATAAGTATTTTCAAAAGTGTTTAGCGTTGTTAGTCAACAGAAAAACCCAAATTAAAATTACATGGGATTCTATCTCATTCTGGTCAGAATAGCTATGACCAAGAAAACACATGGCAACAGAAGCTGGCATGAATATGGGGGAAAGGAAACCTCTTAATTGCTGGTGGGAGTGTCAAGTCACTATGAAGAACTGTCATATGACCCAGCTATACTACTCCTGGGCATATTTCCAAAAGACTTTATACCCTACCTCTGTAACACTTGTACACTCATGTTTACTGTGGCATTATTCATAACAGTAAGGAAATTGAAACAGCCTAGATGTTCATAAACAGAAGAAAGGATAAAGAAAGTGTGGCACATATACACAACAGAATTTTATTTAGCTGTGAAGAATGGGAGAAACAGTATTATAATAAGGATGATCACCCCGACTCAGGTAGACAAGCGCTACATCTCTCTCATATACAGAGCCTAACCTGTAGGATGTCTGTGTGCATTTAAGTGAGGGTGAGGGTTACAGGCTATGAAACTTGATAGGGTAGCAAGAGGTGGGGAAAGAGACTGAAGAGGGGAGGCAGAGACACATGTGAGATGAGGGAGGAAGGAGGTTACTGGCTGTGGAAGGGAAGACAAGGGCAGAGGAGTAAAGAGGAGTGTGCAGGGGGATCAACAATATACATGGCCTTATGAGTTACCTGTCTCACCATGTGCACTAACGGTGACCATTCTTCTAAACCCAGGGATTGAAGGCCCGTATCTGCCTCCTTGTATTTTACTGACAACACAGAAGAAAGGTGTAGTAAGGATATTGTGTTCAGAGCAGGGACCATTGAAAGGTTGCCAGGTTAGAACTGAGGTGCACAACCTTTAGTCAGGTTCTCTCCTGGTTCTCTCCCTCAGGGTCTGACAGTCTGTATCCCCACAGCAAACACACGCATGGAACAAAAAGACTGGCAGATGACAGACATCCATCTAATCAAGTCGTCCCATGCATCCCATACAACCCAGGGCTATTGGCCACCTAGTGATCATTGAAAACAAAATGCCTTAATATAGGCTTAAACTACAAAGCAAGTGTTTCTCACTTAACTCAAGAAACTTTAAAATTATTTTTATTAAAAAGACAGTGCACAAGAGCTAATGTTGTGTAGCTAGGAGGGTGAATAACCAAAGCTTCCTTCCCATAAATGTCTTTATCCTGGAAGGGGGCTCCTAGGGCTATCCTCATATACTGCCTGTCTCATTCTCCCCCTGAAGAATGTGAAACGTTTTAAACGACCAGCCAATCCACAGAGCTCTGGAGCCTCCCTTGGAGCCGTCCTTGCCTTTTGCACCAGATAAGTGTCAAAAATTATCGAGGATTGTGTTCTTCAATTGACAAAATGTTCTTTCTGTCATCCAGAGTGATCTTGTTTACAATTAGTTCTTCATTCCGAATTCCAACTTCCAGTTTGCACAGATAGAAAAATCAATAAGAATAGCTTAGTGCTGACAAGTAAGGCTCTAATTGCCAGTGCTTCTATCCAATATGGAAGACTCTCGGACAGTTAGCCCCACCCCTCCCCCTTCTTTAGTGAAGTCTGGCCTAAGTCGACCTAGTTGTTATTCATGACTATATCTGTGAGCAGTGTTTTTCTTCCAAAAGGTCCTACTGATTTTTAAATGGAACTATTTCAAAGATGAGAACAAACAAATTTTACATAAGATTCTGTAAGCTTTCCAAACAAGTATGTTTCCATTTTAGATTTTTGCATTTTCACTTCAATACAAATAATAATAATAATAATAATAATAATAATAATAGTAATAGTAATAGTAATAATAATAAAAGGGATAAAGAAGAATTCCCCAGTGGATATTGAGGACTAGATAATAGTCTCTTAATAAGCCATTATGATGCTGGTGTGAAATTTGATTGTATCCATCCATGTGTCAAGCCAATGCTTTTTAAACTTTAATGTATGCCCCAGTCATCTGGGGATCCTCTTATAAGGCTGAGCGTGATTTGTCAGGGAGAGGACTTGCAGTCCACTGAGCTCTCAAAAAACAAACAAAAACAAAAACAAACAAACAAAAAATTTTGGGTCTATCAAGTTCCTGGAAGACACGGATACAGACTCAAATTTTGAATTTGAGGAGAAATTAATTAAGCACTTATTTACAAAGGCATGGGTATTGTTTAGGTAAGCAACCATTGGTAGAGAAGGGGGAGCATTAACCCTACATTTCCTAGGATAAAATTCTGGTTGATCTACAGAACTACTGTCATTCAGTGGGTACTCGAGCCAGCCTTGATCCTGCAGGAGAGAAGTAGGGAATGGGAACACACATCTTGTCTCAGCCCCTCCCTACTCTCTGTCTCTCTTGCTAGTGTCACCCTTTTCCTAAATCAAACCCAAACCAGCAAGGTGAAAACTTCCCATTGATGCCATCTGTATAAGCTAGATCCCCAAGGAAAGATGAACTGAAATTGCTACAGAAGATATCCACATGGACACCATATTTAGACCACAGATTCTTTAAGCATTCCCACCAAAGTTCATCTTATAGTTATTCATAAGAAGCACAATTTCTAAAGAAAAGACCACTGACAGGCAAAGTGCTCCTGATTAGATAACATGACATTGATTATCAATGAACCTTGACTCAAAGGATGCTAACACTTGAAAAATAGACCTACCTTAGGATCGGCAAAATATAGCAATAGTTGTTTTCTTTTTCATTAAACCTTGTCTAAACCCATTTGGATGTGATGGCTTAACATCTGTAGTACTAGCCCCTGGGAGGCCAAACTAAGAGAAACATCATGAGCTTGAAACCAGTTGAGAAAGCCTGGGCTACAGAGTATATTAGTATATTTATTAAGAATATCATTTTTGGGAGTAACCACCGCTGCTATGAACTCATGAATTATGCAACCCTGCCATTACAGAAGATATTATTTTACCCAGAACCGTATCTGAATTCTGGCTCTGATAGTCTCCCCCTCCCTGCTTTCTGTGGTGGCTCCTGAGCTTTTGGAGAATGGGAGGATTTAATATAGATGTCCTAACTATAGATGAACACTCCACAAACACTTCTTTTCTGTGCTTTAATGAGTAGTGAGTTCTGTGCTAACCACTGTCTACCTCACAAATAAACTGATCTAATGAGATCCGAGAGCTATGTATTTATCCAGGTTTATAGTAGCAGGCAAGAATAACCTCCTATGGAGTAGGCCTTAAATCCAATCAGAAAGTGGCTGGTTATTTACATAATATTCATGCTACTGTTCCAGCCAGGGACATACCTTGTCACACTGGTCATTTTTGTAGCTGACAGATTTCATGTGCACAAGATTGAGACAGTAAATCTTCCACCTCAGAGACAGGAGGTGCTCACCAGCCCCATTTCTTAGCTGAGGAGCTATTGACTGACGTAGGTGGCTTCTGGGGAAAGGGGAGGTCAGTTTTCTTTGACGGTGTGGCCCCTGGTTGGTTAGCATGCTCCAGAGGAGGATAACCTCACACTCATAAGTATAACAATGATAATGCCATAATATTTGGAGGCAAGTTGAGAGTGTACTGGAAGGAATTAGGTGGAGGAATGGGTGGATATATATTAATAAATATACATATATATGTTGCATCCATAAAAACTAATAAAAATATTATATTAAAAAGATAAAAAGAATATATATATATATATATATATATATATATATATATATATATATATATATATATATTGTTTTTATTTGAATCCAAGTTGACCCAAATTCATCAGGGGTTGTAATGCAGTGCACTAATCTATAAATTGGAAATAGTCAGAGATGAATTTTTCTCCATTGCTTGTAAACTCAGGTCAGGGATCTCTAAGTTAGGTCCCTTAAGAGGTGCTGGGTAGGTAGGTATTTAGAAAACCAAGAAAGTTCCATCATGAGGCAGCGGTTGTCAACTCACTCACACTTTCTGACTGGAAGGCTGTTCTCAGAACAGCAATCAATGCTCCAAGGTAAACATTGTCAACTAGTATAGATCACAGGAGCCAGCGTCAGCACCACAGGACCCAGCATCAGCACCACAGGAGCCAGCATCAGCACCTTGCCTATGGTGCCTTCTCTCAAGTTAGTGTGTTGTCAGTATGAGCAGAACAGGTCTGGGGAGGGTTGCATTTGGATGTCATTCCAACCATTTGTAAATGATGGTCAGAGACACATTTGTTCCTTGACTGATTTCCCCTTGGCTCCACCTGCTGCAGGGTGCCATCAGCATCCTTCAAAAGTATTCATGAAAAACCTGGATGAGAACTCATTGAGACAGTAAATGAGATTTGGATCAAAGCACTTGTCTCTGGCAAGGATGTACATTAAAAGTCACATTTCTGATTGAAAAATGCATTATCTCGTCTACAAATGAAATTACCAACACCAGAGAGAGTGAGTGAAAATAAGATCTCTTCAAAATTTCAGAAATGAAGCCACAGTTTCAGAGAGGGCTAGCCTTGCCTCACTTGTAGGAAGCACACAGGGATTTGTGCAGTTAGAATGTTAACTTCCAGAGAGATGACAGTGTACAGGAAGAGCTAGAAGCAAGTTCTCTTTTCTAAGAAGGAGAACTGGTAGGGAGAAACAAAAAGGGCAAAGAAAAAAAACCAACCAAACAGAAATCATCCTTGAAAACAGAGATCAATCACAGGAGAAGGAATTTTAAATAAACTCTCCATGTGAACGGAGCGGTGCCAAAGAAATGCAGGAGAGTACAGCAGTGTGTAAGAGAACTAGGCTACTCTGAACTTCGGTGAAACTGACCAAGAAAGATTTAAAATGAGGGAAGAAAGGTGAGTGGAAGAAAGGGAAGCAGAATTCATCATGAAAGGTCACATAGCTAAAGTGTACTCACACATACACACACACATATATGTATATAGATAGATAGATAGATAGATAGATAGATAGATAGATAGATAGATAGATAGATAAAGAGAGAGAGAGAGAGAGAGAGAGAGAGAGAGAGAGAGAGAGAGAGAGAGAGAGAGTGAGAGAACACAGAGCTAGAGACAGCTTAGAAACAGAACATCTGCCTGGCATGAGGAAAACTAGATCCAGGCCCCAGTACACTGGGGAAGTGTGTGTGTGTATGTGTATGTGTGTGTGTGTGTGTGTGTGTGTGTGTGTGTGAATAATAACGAAGGCAGCAGCCAGCATAGCACACTAAGTCTTTGCACCATCCTTGTTCCTGAGCTATTCTTCAGGAAGACATGATATTTCGAGGAAGTAAAAGATTTGTGTGTCTTTTGGTAGATGTCAGGAGGGGAAAGTCTGTATTAGCAAGTTGCCATATTTTATCACAGCATTTTTCTTATAAACAAAATGAACCAAGCCCCATAACTGATACCTAGAAAGCAGAGTCGAGCCTGGTCATTACACTCTGGAGGCCAAGACAACTATGATTCTAACTTCTTATTGTTTTATGTATGTCTGGAATTTGTTTGGTCAGATCCTGGTACAAGCCTGAAAACAATCTCAAGAAAGCCATAGGGGCCTGGCTTTCAACTCAAACTCATAGAGGTTTATCTTCAGTTCATTAAACTGAACACCCCATCTGTGTAAAAAAAAAAAGAGTTCTGAAATTTTATTACATTTAAAAGGCTTTATGGGATATGCATGCATTGATCAGCTTGGTAAATTAAAGGAAAAGTCAGTTCCAAAACCCAAAAATGTGTGAGCAGATTTTTATCTCAGAAAGGGTAATGACTTTAACTTGGTTGCTTAAAGGAGATGCAAATAAAGTGTCCTTTTTCCTGGCAGATGAGTTATTGCAGTCATGTGATTTATAGTCATTGACTAGCAAAGGACAGGCAGGAAATAATAGCCAGTTACCTTTTCCTACTCTCTGTTTGTTTTGTTGGCGGTGAAAATAGCAAATGCATTACCTTTTCATATTGGTGTTCTTTAAAGCTTTTATCCCTCTTTTGTCTTTCTTTTCTCTAGACCATGCCTGTTCTAAATCGATGGTGGAAAAGAAGAGCAGTACCCAGAGTCAGCAGCAGAGGAACAGAGTGAGCAAGGAGCAGAGTCAGCATGTGTAACCAGTTATGAGAGCTTTCCCCCAAGGAGATTCCCTGGGGTGTGATCTGGTCTTTCCTTCCCTACACAGGCACGGTGCACGGACTCTACGCAGGCTTGTGGCTGAGGTTGCTTACTCAAGGGATGTGTCAAGCATGTCAGCACCCCTGAAAGTGATCTTAGATGGAATCTAATTGTGGGGAGCAGAGAAAGCAATTAATGAACGATGTCCTGAATAAATATGTATCATTTGACCCTGGAAGGACTCATGACACAGACCCATGGGGAAATGGCAAAGCCGTCACCAGGGTAGGTTCAGAAGTATGTTGAAGGAAGCCTTCCTTCCTGGTCCACGTGATAATATTGATAGTGTGTGCAAAACATGCCCATCACAGTTTCCTCTCTCTTCACCCAGTGTTTATGGTCTGAAGACTTCTTTCCTACAGAGACAGCTCCTATAAAGATTAGCAAAACCTGTTTCCGTGATCCAGCTGAATGCAACAAATCTTGCTTCCCTGTTTGCTGTATAGAATAAACACACCGACATGGGATTCTGCAGCATCTCCATCACATAGCCCAGTCCACCCAACCCCAGCTATTTCTGTCCTTGTTTCTCTGTGTCTGTCTTTTTTTCCATCACCTTGCTATCCTAAGCAGTTCTATCCCCCAGGATCTTGCCAGATGCATTAATGCTGAATTTCCCACATGTAGAGTAATTTTAAAGTTGGCTTCCTTTTTGTCTGCCCTGGATAGTTGGTGATGTCTGGAGATAATTGGTGGGATGTACATAATTCTGTTGAAGCATCTCAGTTTTCAGCCGGATCCTGCTTCTTCTACCTTAGCAACCTCCCCACTCACCTTACTCCAGATTCCCGTGAATGCTATATTTCCTTGGTTTTAGACTAAGCATACAGCCTGTAGTCAATGAATATTTGAGGATGTATAGAGTTAAATGAATGGTCCTGACTTTCATCTCCCATGTCTGGGTCACTGTTCATTTCAGGAGCCTGATAATAGAGGAGCTGTCTCTGCTTTGGCACTTGGCTACTTTTCCCAACGTTTACGCTTATACTCGGGAGTCTGTTAAAGATCCACAAACCCTAGACTCATTCTTGACATGTGTCTCCTTGGCTGGAATCCACATTGAAAATACCCTCCTATCTTTGAAGAGGAATTAGACAGTCTGTTCATTCTGTGGGAGATTTGAGCCATACCTCCAGTGTATGGAGGTACTTTGTGGGGTTTACAGAGCTATAACTTGGACATTTGTTTAACCAAGAATCTCAAAGTTCTCAAAGTGGCATTTGTTTCTTAGTATCTGGGGCATTATTTTACACCTATATCCAACTATAATACTTATAAAGAAACAGAAGAAAATATTATCAACATTAAAAAGCAAATCTACTAGATAACCCAGTGCTGGTGGCAAGCCTTTGTTAACTATAAATACAATACAGGTTTAAGTACAGTGGAGAAAATAACTCAGAATTCAGGTTATTATACATTGTGGAACATGTCAATACTTTCCATGAACGGATTTATTCTCAATTATCAGATTAAATTAATGATATTAGGAATAAGAACTGGGCAAGGAGGTAGGCCATGGATTGTGTTGAAGCTTTAGCTAATTCTCCTAGAATGACTTTCTAGGTCAGTGTTTTAGTTAGGGTGCCAAGGACCCTATTTTCTCTCAAATTATATTGTGTTATCGTGACTAAAATCAAATTGTGGAGGGAAGACACAGTGTTACTTTGGTAAAGTAGATTTGAGCTACCCCAAGGCCCTCAGGGAGCAACAAGGCAATTAGGACTTACAGCATCTGTCAACCTTCTATACCAGTGGTTCTCAGTCTGGGGGTTGAGCAGCCTTTCACAGGTGCTGCATATCAGATATTTACATTAGGATTCATAGCAGTTATGAGATAGCAATGGGTGGGGATCGACACAACATGAGAAACCATATTAAAGAGTCAAAGCATCGGGAGGTTGAGAACAATTGGTCTAGATGTATCTTAGAGGAAGGTGTATAATCCCTACAGTGGCAGGGAGGAAGACCAAGGTCTTCACCCAAAAAGAAGTTTTCTAAAAACAAACAAAGAGAAATGAAATTTTAAAATGCAGTCCCAGGGAAGAGATTAGTGGGGAAAAACATTTAAAAAGGAAAGATAATTTACCCTGAGCCCAAGAAAGAAGCTGAGGAATCTAAAAAGACTGGATCATTTACAAGATCGTGTTCTCCTATTTAATTTAGAGGAGACCATTTGAAAAGAACAGAGACGAGAAACACATCACTTCTAGGATACTGAAGTAGAAAGGAAAGAGCAGAGAAATGCTAGAATATGGGGCTGAGAGTGTCATGAAGTGCAAACTGAAGTACATGTACCACAGAGGACAGAAACAACATCGGTGACAAGGACAATAACTGACGTGGAGCTTAGAAATGGGAGAACGAGGCATCAGGCAATGGTGTTTTCTAAAGGACAGCATAGTTAATACCTAAGAAGAAGAATGATGGGTGATTTAAGATGACTTTACCAAGGTCGATGGAAGGAGGCTCAGCTGTGCTCAAACTTAGGCAATACTTTTGATACAGGTATGCTTAATCTGTATACACTAATGATTGTTAACACTTTTGATCATTGTCATAATAACATTTAAATAGAAAGGCTGAAGAGATGCCCAGAATTTCAGAGTATACAGTGTTCCCTGAAAGAACCTGAGTTCAGTTCCCGGGACCCACTTTGGGCATCTAACATCTGCCTATAATTTTAGGTCCAGAGATCTGATGTACTCTTCTGGCTCTTCTGGCTCTTCTGGCCTCTGTAGACACCTACACTCCATGAACACAGATTTACACACAGATATACAAAATTAAAACATAGACATAAACCTTTAAACTGAGAACGTAGAGAAAATATTTATTCACTAAAAATAACCCATTAGCACATGACTATTCCCAGCCTTTGGAAGGCAGAGACAGACAGATCTTTGAGTTCGAGGCCAGCCTCAAAGTTGTAAATTTTATTTATAGTATTTTTATAATGTTCATCATTATCTATGAAGGTTATTAAAATATTTTTATCAAGTATGTATGTGATGTGTGAATTTTAAAATATTGAAACTACAAAATCATTTAAAAACAAATTAAATGAGACAAGACTAGGCACACCCTCTGCCATTGAAGCCAGATAAGGCAGCACAGCTAGAAGAACATATCCCACGGACAGGCGGCGGCTTTTGGGACAGCTCCTACTCTAGTTGTATGGGATCTACAAGAAGAGCAAGTTGTATATTTACTATGAATGTGCAGGTGGAGCCTCATGTCTAGCCTGTGTATGTTCTTAGGTTGGTGTATCAGGCTCTGAGAGCCCCAAGGGTCCAGGTTAGTTGACTCTACTGGTCTTCCTGTGGTGTTAGCCTCTTCGGACCCACAATCCTTTCTTCTATTCTTCCATAAGAGTCTCCAAGGTCCATTCATTGTTTGACTGTGGGTGTCTGCATCTTTCTAAGTCAGCTACTGGGTTGAGCTTCTCAGAGAAGAGTCATGCTGGACTCCTCTCTGCAAACATAACAGAGTATCATTAATAGTGTCAGGGATTGGGGCTTACCCATGGGATGGGTCTCAAGTTGGGCTGGTTATGTTGGCCATTCTTTCAGTCTCTGCTTTATTCCCCATGCTGGCCTTTCTTATAGACAGGATAAATTTTGGGTTGAAAGGTTTGTTGACAGTTTAGTGTCTCTATCACTTCACTGAGGTTCCTGCCTGGCTATAGGGGATACTCACTTAGGTTCCATATCCCAAATATTGTGAGTCACAGCTAAGGTCACCCCTATTGATTCTTGGGCGCCTCCATTATCCCATGTATCTGTCTTGTCTTGGAGATGCTCCCCAGGTCCCCAACCCCATCTGCTGAAGATTTCCATGTATTCTACAGTAATCTGGCCATCTTTCCTGTCCTTTCCAACAGCTGATCCTGAAGTCCTCTGTTCTCCTATTCCCCATATCCTTTCTATCCCAGTTCCCTCCCTCCATCTGTAAGTTGAAGTTTTTTTAAAAGATAAATTATAACATAAAAACTGAACTAGAGGGGGGACTAGTTGAATGATAGAACAGTAAGAGAGGAAAGTACATGAAAGGGGGATGAGAATGAAAAATAACTGTTTTAATTTGCTCTTGGATACAGTTTGTCAGAATATTATTGAGCATTTTTGCATCAATATTCATGAGGGAAATTGGTTTAAAGTTCTCTATTTTGTAGGGTTTTGTGTGGCTTAGGTGTGAGTGTAACTGTGGCTTCGAAAAATGATTTGGGTAGTATTCCCTCTATTTCTATTTTGTAGAATAGTTTGGAGAATATTGGTATTATGTCTTCTATGAAGGTCTGATAGAATTTTGCACTAAGCCCAACTGGTCCTTGGCTTTTTTTTGGTTAGGCGGCTTTTGATGACTGATTCTTTTTCTTTAGGAGTTTCTTTAGGTCTGTTTACATGGTATAACTGATCCTGATTTAATTTTGGCACCTGGTATCTGTCTAGAAAATTATCCATTTCCTCTAGACTTTCCTGTTTTGTTGAGTATAGGCTTTTGTAGTAGGATCTGGTGACTTCTTGAATTTCTTCAGTTTCTGTTGTTATGTCTCCTCTTTCATTTCTGATTCTGTTAATTTGGATACTCTCTCTGTGTCCTCTAGTTAGTCTGGCTAAATCTTGTTGAGTTTCTCAAAGAACAAGCTCCTGGTTTTGTTGATTCTTTGTATAGTTCATTTTGTTCTATTTGCTTGATTTCAGTTTGAAGTTTAATTATTTTTCTGTCTACTTTTCTGGGGTGTATCTGTGATGAGCAAAAAGTGTTCTTCTTTTTCATCTTTGATGACTTTTGGATGAAAATATCTCCATCTATGGTAATTGAGAGTTTTCTGGATATAGTAACCTGGCTGGCATTTGTCTTCTCTTGGAGTCTGTATGATGTCAGTTCAGGAGAACACATGAAAACAAGTTTAAGCCCTTAAAGAGGAAACACAACAATCACTTAAAGAGCTACAGGAAAGCACAATCAAACAGGTTAAGGACCTGAAAACTGAACTAGAAACAATGAAGAAATCATAAAAGAAGACAACCATGAAGTACCCAAAATATTGGGAAAAGATCTTTACCAGTCCTATACCTGATAGAGAGCTTGTATTCAATATATACAAAGAACTCAAGAAGTTAGACTCTAGGAAAGCAAATAATCCTATTAAATATTGGGTACAGAGCTGAACAAAAAATTCTCAATTGAAAAATATCAAGTGGCTGAGAAGCACCTAAAGAAATGTTCAATATCCCTAGTCATTGGGGAAATGCAAATCAAAAGTACCCTAAGGTTACACCTCATACCAGTCATAATGGCTTAGATAAAAAATCTCAGGTGGTAGCAGATGCTGGTGAGTATGTGGAGAAAGAGGAACTTTCATCCACTCTTGGTGGGATTGTAAACTGGTACAACCACTTTGGAAATCAGTCTGGTGATTCCTCAGAAAATTGGACATAGTTCTACCTGAGGACCCAGCTATAACACTCCTGGGCCTATACCCAAAGAAGCTCCAACATCTAAGGACCAGCAGTTTCACGTAACAGATAATAGATCATAGATAGGATAAATGTTGGGATGGGCCAACTCAAAACCCTGGATCTGGTGTAGGGGGATTTGGGCTGGACTCTCTTGATCATTTCCAAGGCATATTAGCATTATAATACCAGTGTCAAAACCATAGGGAGAAATGACATGTCAGAATTGTGAGTATAAGTCTAATATGATCTTATGGACCTCTGAAGGTCTGCTGATCATATTCTAAGAGCAGTGCTCTGACAGAATGCTGAAGATATGCATATTTCATAAAATAATGTTTAAAAAATCCTGCTTAACTATGTAATACTGAATGTGGAACTAAACTGAGCTACAGGTAACAAGAGACAAAGTTTGAGGTCCCAGGACTTGTTCCTGTTCTTAGTAGGCTTACTTCACTGCTTAAAAAAATACTTTATGAGAAATGAAAAAAAATATAGAATATAAAAGTAACAGACACATTAAAACTGATGAGAAAAAAAATTATGCATAAATTTAAAATATGAAAAATTAAAATGCCATAAAATATACTTTATATGAGAAGTCAACAAGCAAATCCAAACTAATTACTTGCATGGGTGTGATTTCATTCTGTAAAAGAAGAAATGTTTAAGCTGAAATTACCTCATTTTTCTCTCCAACCTGCCTCTGAAAAACACTATCTTCTGGTCTGCATCCGTGAATTTAACTTTTAATTAGAAGATGAATTCATTTCTGGGGGCTGGAAAGTGTACAGCCTAGTGATTGAAGTGAATGCTATCTTGCTGCTTATCTGAAATGTGATTGCAGCAGATCTTAAGTGTTCACATCCCTCTTCATCTTCCACAATAACTGTACTTATGATGGGTACGTTAATAAATGTAATGCGGTAACCAGTGCACAGTGCATATGAATATAAAATTACTTTATCACATGTCAGAAATATTTATTTATTAATTAATTAAATAGTAAAATCAAAATTTTCCATCAAATATTTATTATTTAAAAGGAAGCAAAAATATGGCAGTATTGTTCAGTGCATCCAGTAAACAAAATATATCACATATTAAAATAGAACTAGTATATAAAAATAAGTTACAAGGCAGAATAGGCATGGACAGCTGATACAGCTTTTCTGATAAATCTTAGAACAATTATGAAGGAAGAGAGGGAGGCTGTTAGACACCTCAATAAAACATGTTAACTTTATATTATCTTTGCTTGGTGCCGACCAATGCAACTTTCAACAATTCAGAAAGGAAATATTATTTTCTCCTTAAGACTTGAGGCTTGTAGATTTGTGTAACTAGTTTCCAGAACAGTGAATCTAGTACTAATATTGAAACTTCAGATAGGACTGACATAGGAGCCTAGAGATGAACTGTATCTTGAAAACCAGTTAATTTAGCTTTATGCTGTTTACTTCTTCTTGGTGGCATCCGTTTTTGTGTAAGCATCCGATTCTCCTGCCTGGTGAGTTCAGAGACTCAGGAGTGAGAAACAGATGACTTGGCAAAGTGAGCCATACAGTCCAAAGGGGGGGGGGAGGGCAGGACGAGGTGGGACAGGCTGCATCTGGGGAACTCTAGGTCATTGCTATTGCACATCAGAAGACAGCCATTGTGGACACTTTATCAGATTTCTAAGGAACATGGATCTAGCAAAATGACCCTCTAGTCTGAGACAGAAGAGTGACATTTGATGCTGGAGTACAGAGAACCATATGTGGTGTTCTGAACTTGTAGTTGAAGCCTTCTGGAGGCAGGGGCAGGAAGAATGTGAGTTTGAGGCTAGCCTGGACTATGTGCCAAGACCTTACCTCTGAAGTCACCATGTAAATAAATAGCCCAGTATGCTGTGATGCCTGTGAGAGACTAGCAGGCCGTGATACTCTGTGACCATATATATGTCTTTCTGAGGAAAAGCTACTGGTAGAACTGAAGGCAGTCTTATTCTGGTCTTATTTCTTATGCATTGTGGGTTAAACTGGTAGAGTGCTTTCAATGAGAAAGTAGCAAAAATGCAAGCTTTAAAAGTTAATACAGAAAGTGATCCAGTTTAAAAATATTTATGAGTGTTGTTCAATGTCAGATTAGTTGAGTAGAGAATATTTGGGAAAAATTTTGAAAACTATTGTGTGCTTGTATAATAAATGTTTCATAATCAAAGTCATTTGGCACCCTGTTGCAGTAAATATTAAAAAATAGATAATGGTTTATCTCTTTATTGGCCCCACGACTACTTCGTGGATCCGATTTTAGTATGGAGCCACGCACATCTCTTGTTGCCCTGTCCAAGCCACCCCCACGGCCTAACTTTGTCCGCATGACTCCCTTCCATGAGCAGTTTTTTACTACCTGTTTTCTGACTCTGCCCTAAGGTGTTCCTTCACCCCAAAACCCATAGAAACACATCTCTACAGCCCGAAAGCTTTTCATACAGGTTTAATGTACTTAATTCTCAGTCTACAAACCCTTTACACAACAAGATTACATCAAATAAAGATACAAACTGCCCTTCTATATGAGATATTAGACCTATAAAATCTTTAATGCTCATTGCTATTTAATGCCAATTAAGCCCACCTGGATCAAGCTGGTCTTTCTGAAGGTTCATCTTGGACATTTTCCCATCCTCTTCCCTGCTCTGATCTCTGACCTCACCCTCTCTCCACCTCCCTTACCCTGCCAGTCACTGGCTCTTCTTTATTTTACTAATTAGAATGGGAAGGTTCAGATGAAGTCACCTCATGAGTATGTGACTAGGCAGCCCTTCTTGGGGGAAGTAGAATTAACATCGAAATACAAACAGCTTCAAGACAATCCACAGCACTCAAACATACAACTTTTGAGATAAAATGTTCCCACTTTGCCCTGATATCATGGGCACAATGGGGACAATAAGACAGCTCAAGAGGTGTGCTTTACTATGGAGAGATGTCTTCATTGTTTGTGGATACTGTGCGTATAACATGGAGGCCATACTGTGTTTCTGTTGGCAATAAATAAGGAGAGATCACTGCTGGGCTCTGACAAATGAAAGATAAGACTAAGGTGGGTCATTGTGTGTCAGAGGTGGGGAGTAGCACATAGAACTTGTGCATTCAAACCATGTTTGAGTGTGTGAGAAAGAAGGCTGGGCAGTGGGTTCCATGATGAGGGAAAAAATTCACACAGAACCAGAGGCTCATGGGGACAAGTGTCTTACAGTCAGAAAGATAAGTCCTGACTTTTAAATATGGCCTCTGGCAAGACAGGTGAATGAATGGTTAAAATAAAATGATGCTCTGAGGGAGCAAACTGGACCAGGGTCTGAGGGCTTTAGCTCTCACCTCCCTCCCTCCATCCCTTCCCCATTATTCCCTGCAGCCTTTCAGTGTGCCACCTCGTATAAAGACCTCCATAGATGGACAAATGTCCCTTTCCTGGGCTAAGGATTGACCTAACCCCATGAACAGATGTTGAGAGCCCAACAGGATTTTAACTCTTTGGCTGTGACTTCTGTGTTTATCTTGCTTAGGGAAGCCCTTGGGTTGGCCATTATACCCTTGCCATCCTTAGCATTTGAGTTTCCCCCAGATAGCAGTAAAATAGTTTTGTATTTAGGAAAAAAGTGATTATGTGTGTATGTATGTGTGTTGGGGGGGTGGAGTGGAGAGGTATGTGCCCATCTTAGTGTAAGTGCCCAGGGAATCCTGAAGAAGGCATCAGAGCCCATCGAGTTATAGGCATAACTTATAAGTTATAGTTATGATCAGACAAACACTGGTGCTGGGATCCCAACCTGGGTCCTCCTTCAAGAGCAATGCTTGGTCTTAACTGCTTAGCCAAACATAATATATTATACTATATTATCTTCAGCCTCAAGCATGCTACTTTAAAGTAGGAAAATATAAATATGATTTTGCCATTAATTAATGGTGAACAGGTGATGATTGATTTTTTGCCATTAATTAATTAATTAATTTTGCCATTAATTAATGGAGAACAGGTGATGATTGATTTTTATACCCAGTTTCACCCTTAGATTCTGGTATGATTTAATAAGAATTGCTGATCATAAAGGTACATTTTGATGATTTAAAGTAGATATGACTCATTTTTATGTAAAAGTTTAGATTTTTGACTTTTTAGAAAAAGATTATCAGATTACTTTTAAAGAAAAATAATACATTACTTAATCCTTTCTTTGTAAATGCAAATTGCTGCCTGCCATTAAGGGAAATTGTCTGAGAAGACTACTTTGCTTACTTATTCTTTGTTAGTTTTGCTTTTTTATGAGGTCCTGTGTGTTCTTGGGAGTAATTTGTTTTCTTTACCTGTATTTCATAATGTTTTTTCTCATAAGTTACTGGGGAACATACTGTTTTTTCATCATCATGCCCTAGAAACAGAACCAGGACATAATCACATTGTAATTTTATACTACTTGAAAGATTTTGCTGGGATATATAATCTATGGGAGAAACAATAGAGTTGTTGGAACCTTGTTTAATACTTAAAAACTAAAAAAATAGTGATCAAGGAGATAGGAAGCTGGACTTATGGTCCATTTTGTATTTATTACATAACCAAGAATTAAACAATAGAGCTTGAGAGATGGCTTAGCTGCTAAGAGTATTGGCTGCTCTTCTAGGGGTTCTGGGTCAATTCCCAGCGACCGCATGATGGCTCACAACCATATAGTGGGATCTAATGCCCTCTTCTGACATTTAGACACACATGCAAAAACAATACTCATGTACATAAATAAACAAAATTTTAAAAACAATTAAACAATGTCCTAGAGACAACGAAGAGAAAAAAGCCTTGTGTTCCAAGAGCTCCATTCTCACAAACCATCTTTCTTCTCTGTGTTCTTGCTCTATACCCCTAAATCTTTTGCTAGTTGCTGAGTGTATCTCAGCAGCAGCGTGAATGCTCAGAGAGTGTAGAGTTCCAAGTTTAACCCCAGCACCCAGACAGATAAACAACAAATCAGTTTCTTTTATGCTTGATTATAGATACTTATTTATTTAAATAGTGACAATTTGGCTCATTCATAATTAAAACCTCAGGCTAAGAGAATCAAGAGCTTAGGTGTTTTTCTTCTTCCAGTGCTTTAGATACTGGCAGAAGCAACCTGGTTCTCTCCCCCACCTCTCAACTACATACCAACTTCTCTACAACGGTTTCTTCTTCTTCTTCTTCTTCTTCTTCTTCTTCTTCTTCTTCTTCTTCTTATTCTTATTCTTATTCTTATTCTTATTCTTTCTCTTCCTTCTCTTTTATCTCCTCCTTTTACATCTTTCTCTTCTCAAGATAACAAGGCCTCTGTTCCTTGCACTCTAGAAGTTTCCTGGTATGATCTAGGAAACACAAGTGATGTTCCAGCTTTTAGAGCTGGGAGATGAGTTGTATAGAAACAACAGGCCTAAAACCATGTGTGTGGTCAGCCTCCAGTCATAGATATCTCTCCCCTGCATCTAGGAAATTATGAAGAGTCTAATGAGGTCATGAGGCACTAAGAAATGATACATTTCAATTATTAAGCTTTCTGAGATTATAGAAGAGAGAAGGAAGGAAAGGAGGGAGGGAGAAAGGAAGCAAAGAAGGAAGAAAGGAAGGAAGGAAGGAAGGAAATTTTGACTTGCAGCACTTCTTAATTCAGGCTTGCAAGCTAACATTTCACTGAACTTGGAATGAGAAACATGAATCACTGGAAAATTAATATCGGGATCAGTAAATCCTTGCATAGAGAGAACTTGGGTTATGTTACTGAAATATCTATCTAACTATATCAACATAGTCTATATGTATCTACACCCAACTGCCAATATTCTTATTTAATTAAAGGATTAGTTAGTCAGCTTTCAATGCCCAGGTACCAGCTGAAAGAGTGGTGTGTTTACATGAAATGCCAACTTCTGTGATTTACTTCTGTGAGGCATGAGAAATGGGAAAGTTCATAAAATATCTTTATCTCACAGACACCATGATCTTCTGCCTAACGCGGTATTATTTTTGGAGGAAGGCAAGTGAGCTCTGACCACTGGTTTATTGTTTGTAATAATATATTCCCCTGGATAGATAGAAAGGAAAAGCATTGACTTTGGCTTAGTGCAAACAATCTAACATTGACATCAAAGAGAAGGAAATGGGATGTAGAAACTTCTGTCCAGAAGTATTGAGAGTCTGCATTTCTAAAGGAGAAGCCCAGAATGAAGCTCTGCATTAGCATAGGCCAACTTCTCTCAGGTCCTATGGTAGGTGGAGAGGCTCTGAGTGAGTAACTGCTGAAAGGGCAATTGTGGGGATTATTTTTCCAAGAGATACATTTTATTTTTTTTCCCTAGGTCTCTGCAAACATGGGCTTAACAATCCTCTCAATGGGTATTGAGGTATCATAAAATAATCTAAATGCTACTAAATGGCATTTAAGATGATTTTTCAGACACTGGCAGACTTGGCTGCTAACGCATCTGTAATACAGCGAGTGAGGAGAGCTGAAGGTGGGAACATCACGGGCATCTGACTCCTCTGTGCTTCCTCTTTGACTTACATCCAGTTTTTGACACTGTTTCAACTCATAGTCTTTGTCCTCATCCTTCAGATCCTGCCCAAACCTTGAATGAATATGAAAGGAACAGGTCTGGCTACTGTTGCCCCAAATCCTAGCAGCTAGTGAGGTAGGGCACAGCTTCTGGGAAAGGGTACACTGATGCCCTGTCCAGAAACAAAAATGTCCAGGGTTGCATAATAACCAGCCTGAGGACAAAAGTGGACAAAAGTTTCAGGAGCTCAGAATTCATGTTCCAGTGGTATATTGCCTCAAAGAAGAGCTACAGGCTTAATGTCTTCACATTGTAGTTCACAGGGCTGAATGGCTTTTCAACACTTGGAAGCCACTGCTGTAATGCCAAGGAAAGGCACAATTGCCTTCATGCTTTGTTGTGAAGGTACAACTTGCAGATAGTGATGATAGGGTTTAGGGATCAAAATGCACATAAATAAACGTCATCTTGGGGCTGGAGAGATGGCCCGGTGTTTACGAGCAGGTTGTTCTTCCAGGGGGCCAAGGTTCAATTCCTTGCAACCATCTGGTCCCAGAGAATCTGATTCTTTCTTCCAGCTTCCTTGGGTACCATAAACATAGATGGTACATAGACATATATGCAGACAAAAACACTCATACACATTAAATAAATAAATAACAAGTAAGTCATCGTTGTGGAAGAGAATAGATTGAGAAGGTCTCAGTTCTTCATTTTTGTTTATTTTTTTAAGTATGGTAAAATTCATTCAACTAAAATTCTTAATTTGTTCTTAGAAAGAATTTTTAAATACGTTCCAAATCGCAGTTGGGAGCTCCCTTTTGTACTGCCAGCATGGGGAATGCAGGTGGGAAACAGTGTCTTCTGTCTCCCGTTTCAGATTTCAAAACATGTCAAGAAGCGCTGAGAGGAGGCTGGAAGCACAAAGCCATTTCCATCCTCCGCTGCTGACAGGCAGCCAGCTGCTCCTGGTGCCTGGAGCAGCCATGCAGAGAGCAAAGCAGAGGTAAAGTGTGGAGCCCGGTGGAGGTACAGGCTGCAACCCTGCTGGCAACCATGCCAAGGGAACCTATGAGAATGCCATTTGCAAGACCCTGAGTCTGCTGCCTTAGGGGTCACTGAGAGCTGCAAGCAGACTGCGAATGAACTGGGAGACACAGGAGGTGGGGTGGGCGCCTGTGAGATACTCCCTGGCATCTGTGCTTTACTGGAAAAAAAAGGCTTGAGCCAAAGGTTTCAGCAGAAAATATAAATAAATAAAAAAGAAAGATAGAGAAAGACAAAAATAATCCATGACCTACCTGTCCCCTGAAACTAGTGAGTTACCCCAAATAAATTACAGTATTCTTCTCAGGCAGGCCCTCTCTTTGATGGTATCGACTTTGTACCCCAATTCCTGGAATCCTGTCAATCACTGTCAGATGATCACTAAATAAAATCTTAGTCAACTGGAACAGAGAACTAAGATACAACGTGCCACTGACAACTCTATCCACCATTAGCCTGACAGAGCAGCATGAATTTATCTGGTGTCAAACTGAATTTGAAAAGTCAAAATATTTTTCCCCGAATGCTAGAATTCCATGATACATATTAAGGCTAAAGGAATGAAATGATCGTATGGCCACCTAGAGAAAGGGTGTGATGTCAGTAAGAAATTGTATGAGTCCAGGAATCTAGGTTTTCTGCCTATTCCTACTCAATCTCATCAGAAGAAAAAAAATGTGAGCCAGTAACCATTAAAATCGTCAATCGGATGTCTGGTGAGGCCAGATGTGAGGAAATGATTCTTCTCAAACTTATGACAGGTAAAGTCTATAATCCCCCCCATTTTTTCTTAATTTTTAAAACTTCATTCTATGTGTATGAATGTTTTGTCGGCAGGAGGTGTCTATGTTCCACATGTGTGCATGATGCCCATGGAGGCCGAAAGAGGGCTTCTGTTTCCCTAGATCTGGACTTAAAGGCAGCTGTGGACTACAATGTGGGTGCTAAGAATTGAACTTGGATCCTCTGGAAGAGGAAGCGGTGCTCTTAACCATTAACCCGTCCCTCTAGCTCTCATCTCTACACGCGTTTTTGAGAGTAATTAGGTAGTACCTGCCTTTTGACCTATGGGCCTGTTCAAGAGTACCTTCCACAGAGATGCTTGCAAACTGCACAAAGGTGTATTTCTACTGTGGTGATTATATCCCATTGTTCAAAGTAGCACAGCACCAGAAACCATCTAAATGTTCTTCTCTAGGGAAGAGTTGAGCAAATAGTGATCTGTACAGAGTAAGAAGACTACGATGTTCAAAAGATGCCCGGAAGCAGGCTGTAGAGATGGTTCAGCCACTGTGGGCTAAGTTCACAACCAAAAATAAAAGATGTCTGTGGCCTATGTGCAAATCTGTCCATGGCCTATGTGCAATGTGTCCATGCATTACATAGTGAAACAGGACAGTGAGATTTCATTCGTGTCAAGGGTATTAGCCAAGTGTATGTATGTTTGTATTTGCACAGCGAACTATACAGGGGGCAATGCCAAATTCCTGTAAGCGTATCCACATGGAGGAAGTTGCTCAGTTCTCTTTCTCTCCCAGCCCCAAGATCATTTTATTTGGCTCCAGTACTCATCCTTGTACTGTTTTCTTATGATACCCAAGATGCAGTGACATCCTTTCCAATTAACAAGCTCCCTGGAATTGTCATAACACATCACCACAGGCTTTGAGGCTGAAAACATCATAGTCTTATTTTCTGAATTCTGAAGTCGAGAAACCCCAAACCCATGGAGCACCAGGTTCTTATCCCCTCTGTGTGAACTAATTACCATTTTTGCCTTTGTCAGCTCCTGGTGGCTCCAGGCACCTCTTGTCTGGTAGGTTCAAAACTATCTCTGCTTTTGTGGCTGGCTGGGCTTTCTCTCCTTCTGTCTCTTACTAGGGTAACTGTTAGACTTATTTACTAAGGTTTAAAATGCGACCTAAGAAGTATGAACACATCGCTCTGGTTAGAAAGCACATCCTGCTCTCTAATTTTATTAACGTCACAGCTGTTTCCATTTCAATACTGGCGAGGTCTGCCATGGCAGCAGTGGTGGTTGGCGTGGTGAGTTTGGTTGCTGCTTTTTGATGAGGATGAGGACCAAGGAGGACTCCTTTCCTTTAGGACAGCCTGGATGGGCACTGCTGAATGGTTAGAGCCCAGGCAGAAGGCAGAGCTGGGGACCAATGAGAATGAAAGAGAGGGGGCTGTGGGTAGGAGCTCATGGCTTTCACACTGCCCTTACTGTGGCAGATCAAAATCTGTCTTTGGATTGGAGAGGCAATACACGTGGTCATCTTACTGTCGCAGCCAATGTGATACAGTTTGGTGGAGTTGGGGACAAATAGTCTAGAGACCACAGAAACCCATAGGCCCTCTGAAGCTGTGCCCTCACAGTGCTTTCTCCACTGCGGGGAGGAGGCTGAACCAATGAGGAGGGTCTGAGGCAAGGTGTGAGCAGCCTCAAAGGATTCACATTGTTCAGTCACTTCCTACAGCAACTTCCAGGTACCCAGGTAGAGTCTGCCAAGGACTGCTATGCTTTGCCTTTGAGATGTCTCACCAACGCCCATACACCAGAAACTGATGACCAGGGATGCCATCCGTGAAAGGACAGCAGGTGTTTGTGGGCTGCCCTCGAAGGGAATGTCATGTCTCAGCCTTCCCCTTCTCTCTCTTTGCTTCTTGGTCTCCATAAGGTGAGGTCTCCCTCCACTTAATATACTGTGCCAAAACCGGTCAAACGAACAGATTGGAACTTCTGGAACCATGAGCCAATGTAGTTCTATTTTATAAAGTATTTTCCTCGGGAATTTTGTCACAGGGATGGAAAGCTGACTAACACAGAGAACCAAGACCCCTGAAAAGGTCTGATGTCGGTAAGGTACTCAGAAGTGCTCTTCCTATAGACCAAGGAAACAGCTGTTCCTCTGTGTCTAAACTGATACTGGAGAGTATCACTTCCTCCCCTACAGCTGATCTGCCAGGCCTGTACCCCCTTTCCTGTGTTTATACACCCCCATCTTCATTATGGGAATAGCTCCTCTCTAGGTAAGATACAATTCCTTCTCCTGAGACACCTGCTTCACAGTCCCTGGCACCTGCTTCACAGGCAGCAGAAGCAGGGGAGCCACCTTGTTGCTTTTAGACATTTGAGAAGGTTCGTAGAAAGGATTATCCGGGGTGATCTGAGAATCATTGGAGTCCTGTTCAGTTATCGAAGGCAGAGGCACCCTGAAACCTCTTCCAGGTAAATAGAATTCTCCTCTCGGGTCTTTTATCTGGTTAAGGTCTGGGAGCAGAGCAGTAACATCTCCACTCAGACTTAGGGTAAGACTGAGTCATGCTTCTGGGCTTCTCCCCACCCAGCAGATTCCAAGAAACAGGCAGGAGGGGCACTTGCTCAGAAGCTAAGCTTCTGGCAATGGATGGTGGAAGCCCCACACTGTGGCAAGCCAGTGGTAAAACAAAACACAAGCCTTTCCATAATTAAGATTATTTAAATTTGTGTTCATTCATTTGGTGTGTGTATGGGGGTGACATGTGTTATATGTGGGTGCATAGTTAGTTACACTTGCCCCACACCTGTGACCATGGAGAGGTGAGAGGTCAAAATTGGTGTCTGCCTCTATCACTTTCCTCCATTTTTTTTTTTTTTTTTTTTTTTTTTTTTGTTTGAGACGGTGTCTCACTAAACTGAGCTCGAATCTATAGCTAGAGGCTGGCTAGTGACTCCTGGGATCTGTCTCACCCCGAGCACTGGCGTTAAAGACCAGCCCCCTGACCTGGCTTTTATGTAGGTAGGAATCCAAATTCAAACTCTGCTTGCTCAGCAAGCACTTCACCCACTGAATCTTCTCCATGGCTCCTATTTTTTTATATCTTAAAAATAAATTTTATTGTGTATACTTTAGGTTTACAGGGGGATGCTGTTGTAAGATAGTAAAATGCCCCAATAGCATTTTGGTAACATGGTAAAGTAGACCAACTTTTATTGTCTCAATTACTTTTGTGTGAATGTGTTGAGACTGGCTAAGCTTTATTTATTTGATTAAAAAACATTCACTTCAGTACAGTTTTATGAACTACAGTTGCATGTTACAACTCTATATTTGAGCATGACACACATCTGCTATCGTGTGCATTTTTAAAATGTACACTTTTTTATCTTTCCTGGGGGCTCTGTGCATCCACTATTAATATTTTTTTAGAATCCATGTATAGCTTCAATTACATGCTATTTTTCTTTCTGTATCTGGCTTATTTCATGTAGCATGACCCCGGGCCCATCCATGTTGCAGCAAATGACAGGCTGTCCTTCTTTATTTGAGGCTGAATGATAGTCCATTTTATACATGTACTGTCGTTTATTTATCTATGCATCTACAGCCTTCTGTCCATGGTAATATTGTTTACAAGGGCCATTGCATTAGAACCAGCTGACTACTGACTTTGTACGTTTCTCCCTCACCCCTTTGTGGCTCCCATTCTCTACCTATTTAATTCCTTGTATTAGATCCCTATGGTTTTCCGAAAAAATGGGGTGGCTCAAACAATATGGGCGCTATCTCCCCATCATTCTGGAGGTTAGAAGTTCCACTTAAGATCCTGCAGGATCATGCTCCCTTTAAAGGTGGAAGGGAGAATGTGCTTTGCCCTTTACAGTTGCTGGAGGTTTGCTGTGTCTCCTTGGAGCTCCTTGAATGTCAGCTGCAACCTCTACCTCCTTTGCTTTATTACCTTCAACTTTCAGAATTCTCTGGCAAAATAAAAGGCAGCTCACCAGAAGAGCAAAGAAGCTGGTCATCAGTCTCATCTGACCCTGTCCCGAGAAGCTGGACGGCAGCTACAATAGCAATCATTTCTCTCTTGCTCTTTGTATCCCAGGAAATGGAAATGTGCCTATCGTCTGTCTGTGTTTGCTTTATTCATCTTAAAATTTTATGCACCCTGTAGGTATTTTCCAATGATGTCTTTTGGAATGGAGTTGGGGGGGGGGTGAATACACATGTGATTCTGCCAGCAATTCCAAACTACCAAGAGTCATTTGGAAGGCTGAAATCCAAGGCAACCTCTAGATTTCTCAGATGGTGAGCCATGACTGTCTCCTGTGACTCTTAATGCCCCAGAAGTCTGCAGACAAGGGAAGCAGAGATACTGAGTATGAAGTATTTTAAAGCAGAAGAGAAGAGGGTGGCTCCCTCCTCCAAAGAGGATGCTTCAAAGAGAATGAGGACCCTGTATCCTCTGTGTACTGCTTACATTCTTCCATAATCTAACAGTGTTGGAATGGTGACAGGTGACCAAGATCCTGAGGAGCACAGTGAGTGAGGTCTGGTGACATTGGTTCTGCCCTGAGCTTTACGGCTGAGGAGCTCAGTAATGTGACCTCAGGAAGGGTATCTGACCTCTTCTATCTTGTCTACCTCCAGCTCATCATTTGCGAAACCATAGTAATAATCCTGAGAGTTGTTCCAAGGATTAGACAGAAATGCACAGGACATAAACATGGCAGTAGATGCATACTGAGAGTCATTGTGTAGTGGCTTAATATTATATCTCTTCCCGATTCCATTTCTGCTCTGCTGTTATAGTTAATATGAGTGGTTTCTAAGATATTAAAAAGCAATAAAAGTAGCAACACCAAAGTAGTGAGAAGTCATATTTTATAACAGAGATCCTGAATTCTGTTTGGATCTAGTTGAACAGAATCAGAGAACTACAGCACCAGCTCCCGCCCTGGGATTTGTCCACTGCAGTAGAAACTGGAGAGCTACTGAACAAAGCAGTGGAAACTCTACAGAACTGTAGCTCTCTCCAAGAAAAATAAACCTGAATAAATGGGCCAAAAAATAACAACACACATCTCCCTGCGTTCTTTCCTCTCTCCCTTTCCTCTCCCTTCTTTCTTCCTTCCAGTTCTCTGTGCTATCCCCCTTCTCTCTCTGGTAATTTCCATGAGGTGGGGGTGGGGAGGGTGTGAATCAATCAGGATGTCAAACTGTAGCTGCAACATAATCCCCAAGAAAACCACTGATTGTCCCAAGTGATCAATTGTTAGACTCCTTGGTTATGGGCCAGGACAGAAGTCTTATAAACACTCTGTGTCCATTGAGGCTCAGGTCTGTGTCGATATCTTAGGCTCACATGCAAGACAAGAATGTAATATTAGTGCCTAATTCCTAGTGTTAGGAAATTAAAGCTTCCCTGGGGGGTGGGAGAAAAACACTAGCATTTGTGACGACTCATATTATAGTCTCCTGAGAGAAATTACTAACATGCACAGTGTGAATCTGAATTCTTACACTGGGCTTACAGTATGCTTGCTCTCTGACAAGCAAATAGAAGTTGTTTTAATGGCACAATGGTGGACCTTCAAACAAGAATTCCCTAGGCTTGGGTTTGATGTCAGGTTCGATGTGTTGCTCTTTTTATAATTCTAGGTTAACTCTGCTTTCTATAAGATCCCTACGCTGGAAAAAATAATTTTCTCCAAACAAATATTTGGATATGAAGCTTTTATCTTATTAATATTCTGTGTATATAGAGAATATAATGTACACATATATCATGTAAAAAATCATTTCCTCAATTAAGTTTTTTTTCTAAAACAGTATGAGAGATTTAGTTTAGAAATCAAAGACTTGATATGTGATGAGTTTCATATGCTAGGCACCGGGTGTGACACTATTAGAAGGTGTGGTCCTGTTGGTGGATGTGTGTCACTGTGGGGGTGGGGAGGGCTTGGAGACCCTCCTCCTAGTTGCCTGAAAATGCCCAATCTGTTACTGGCTTTCTTCAGATGAAGATGTAGAGCTCTCAGCTCTTCCTGTGTCATGCCTGCCTGAACGCTGCCATGCTCCTGCCTTGATGATAATGGACTGAACCTCTGAACCTATAAGCCAGCGCCTACTAAATGCTGTCTTTTAGAAGAATTGTCTTGGTCATGGTGTCTGATCATAGCAGTAAAACCTTAACTATGACATGATGAAAAACAGGATTGGTAAAAAAAAATATTTGTAACATTTTTGAAAATTAATTATAACTGTCTTAATATGCACTGAAATGTTTTTATAAAGGTACCAAAAGTAAACTAAATGGCATTTTCTGGGTCTGGGATAGCCATGCCCTATGATCCTCTGATATTTCCATCCCTGATGCATTCTAGCATTCTAGCAGTATTATTTCTCCTGAATAATGATCTGGGTCCCTAAGAAACTGCAGTGTCACTTCGTAGTGAGGCTGTATGACAATGGTGAGAAGACCTTGAAGATGGAATTAATGTCCCCAACATTTAATTGTAGTTAATCAAAAGAGAGATTATGTGGGCTTGGCATGGTTTGAAGATGGGAGCTGGAAGGACTCAGAGGTTCTCTCACCAAGGCATCGAAGTCCTGCAGCTTCCAGGAAATGAATTTAAAAGAGGAACCAAAGCATCAAAGGATATACCAGCCTATACCAACACATTTTGAGATCTTCAGCAGAGGACCAGGTACACTGTGCTTAAATTCCTTCCCATCTCAAGAGCAGTAAGTCACGTTTGAATTCCCCTTTGACTCTCAGGTGACAGTCACAAACTGCAAAGATTAAACAGGGTCGTATTGGAGGAAACATCCTTCCTCTAGTTCTTATGACTTGATACATACTTGAAGTGTATCAAACCCGAGGTCCTCCAAGTCTACATCATTTGCATTGATGCTTTGATGCTGAGAAGATGCGTATTTGTTGTGGTTTGGATGCAGTGTCCCCCAGAGGTCTGTGTGCTAAAGGACTGTTCCCCGATGAGGCTCTATTAGAAATTCTGGGGACATTTAGGAAGTGAGGTTTCATGGGAGATCCTCATATCACTGACAAGTGCTTTAAAAAAATTAAGGGACCCACTTCTTTTTCTACTGGTTTCTTTTGTTTTTCTCTTCCTGGATTAAGATGTGAAAAGTTCGTTCTGATATATGTAGCTTATTATCCAACACTTTTACTAGGAGCTGAAGGCAATGGATCCAAACTCAGATTGGCACATTGAAAACTATGAATTTATTGAGTCTTTCCTGTTCTAAGTTAACTGCTGCAGGTATGTTATTGTACTAATGCATTACTGACTATGATACTAGTGATGATAGTGATACAGGCAAACTCCAAACCCTCTGTCTCCTATTACGAATGAAACCCTATGTAATTTCCCACTGTGACTGCTGTAAGCATCGGCTGGTAAGCTTATTGGCTCAGATGAGTAATTCTCAGGTGCCCCGGGGTTTTCCCTCCAGTGTTCTTAGAAAATGAATGTGAGGTCAGTCTTGGTCTGGATGTCTATTTTAACTCCTTGGAGAGCTGTGAAGAACCATTTATACCTGGTTCTAGGAGTCTATTCTTAATGCCATTTAAGCATGAATTGATGCCACTGGAAGGCTTTGCCTCTTTGTTGTTCCTTACACAGACCTGCTACTTTAGCAGCAGCAGAAAGAACATTGCATGAAGTCAAAGACAGCTGCATATCTAACTTGATACTCTTTCCTGTGGTTTGCTTGTTTTATTTGCAAACAATCAAATAGTTAATGATTTCTCCATATAGCAAACAGTTATTAAGACAAGGCTCAGTTTATTCTTCTTGTAAGAATGAGATGCTTATGTAGTCATCATTTCTGCCTGGTTCATTTCAGATGGTAAATTCAAGAGATGTACAGAGGCTTGGATTCTGGTTCAGGACAGGCTTCTCAATGTGATGCTTGTTTGGAGTGGGTAAGAGCCAAGCCGCAGTTGCTCGGGACTAGTGGATACATGAAAGTGAGATTGAGAGTCAAGGGTTTGAAGATCTTGGAGAACAAACAAGTATTTTCATTGCTCAATGCTGTCTGTGAAGAGTTGGACAGTTAAATGGTAATGTAAATTGATTTCATAAATTTTTTCCAAAATAAATGACAAAGTTATTTGTAATGTATATCTATCTTCCTGAAGAATATTTTTCTTGAATAAGTGTGGTCAAGTTGGTAAAGACAGTGGTATAATAAAGTTACCGAGGCTTTGACCGGAACTATATGTACAGATGACTTGGTTTTTACAACAAATGCTTTTGAGTGCATCCTCAGGTGGTGAGACTACAATTCCGAAAGAAGGGATATGAAGAAGAGAGTTCACTATGGGAATAGCTTCAGTTTTATACAGCCATACAAGTTACTCTAAGAAACAGGTGTTGAGGAATTAAAAGGGGGCCGGACTAAGAAGCACTGATTATATTATAGTGTAGTGGACAGATCTTCAATCAAGAAATTCCAAGATTTAGATTTCTATACAGGTCTTCACTGACTTCTTCTTTGCATAATTCTAGGTTACCTTGCTTTTCTCTAAGATGTTATATCCATAAGAATAATTTTTACATAGCATGCCAAAAGACATGCTCAAGGTGAAGGCAGAAACACTGTAACAATGAAGAAATAAATAGAAAAACAAAAGGAAGAAGAACTCATGAAGCATTCTCCAAGTTTAACAAATATCAAAATAGCTACCAAAGTAAGACAGTCATATTATCTTGGATACATAAACTCAGAATACTCTGTGCTGTGGGAAGGAGAGAAGCGTGGGTTACGTGGGGATGCTTGTGATGCTCCACTTCCTTATCAGTGTTCTTAATCATGCAAGCATTGGCATCAGGACCATTTTTAAACTGTGCTTGTGCATTTTTCAGTTTTCATGTTTATATTTCACAATAAAAATATGAATGACATATCCAATATAGAATGTGATCATTTGATGAATGCGGTGATAGAAAGAGCTAAAAGAACTGTGGAAATTGCTACAATGTTTTATGGCAGATTGAAAGCCAATGTAGAAGGCAAAAAAAATGTGTTTTTGGTCAAAATCTCTTAGAATTGAGTAAAATGATTGCTATAGTGTTACACATGCTAAAGCATGTCTGACTGATTCCAAGAAAAAGCATAGAATTGGATTTTTATAATCCTAAAACATGGCATTTGCCAATGCAATAGCCCAGGACAGTAATGAGAATAACCATGGTAAGGATAATATCATGGAAACAAAAGAGATGTCAGTAATAATTAAGGAGTAGTGTAACTTTATTTTTTTCAATGTCTACTTTTAATAAAGGTTTTTAAACCTCCCTTTTAGCCTCTCACCCACTAGAGGTAGCAGAAAGGGATTCCATCTGCTTTGTCAGAAAATCAACAGCTCAAGTCATAGGTTAGCAGCTGCAGTTTGATCCACTCACAATACTTTATGGATAACCCAGCAGTCCAGTTCAGTAGTCAGGACAGCAAACATGAATCAGAAGCAGTGGAACTACATAGCAGAGACAGTCAGGCCTCAGTCTCAGCAAGAGGGACCAGGAGGAACACTTGGAGAAGTTCTCACCTGTGCATCTCTCCACGAAGTGAAGATCAGCAAAGACTCAAGACCAGTAAGCATCACACAGATAGCTTTATAAGCAAGCCAAGCTCAGTCTGTTGAGTCCTATTTATACCCTTCAAACAGAATGTGTCCTCCACTAGTCTTGCCCTAGCACATGTCTGTCTGGCCTCAGCACGTGAGTCTGTCTCAGTGGACATCCGTCTACCAATCAGCCTGAATCTCCGGAAGTATTGAAAAACTGTAGCACATCACCAGAAGTTTTCTCGGTGTGTTTCTCTCTATGGAATCCCAACAAATGCAATGTAAAGCAAACCAATACATGAACATCATTAGTAAAGAATCCTTCACCATGAGTCCTTTCATGAGCTTGTTTTAGTAGAACATTCTTTCACCTGTGTCTGCTTCAGCTCAACATTAATTCATGAGTCTGCCTTAGTCTTTCACCTGTGTTCACTTTCCTAAACTTTCCCTGATGTGTTTGCCCCCAGTAAAACACCTTACAACACAACTGACTTTCCAAAAACCCCTCAAGTTAAGTTCCCACTTCAAAATAGGAGCACTAGAAAAAAGTTACTCTGAGTGAGGTAACCCAGACATCCGAAGAAAAACATAGTATGTATTCTGTTACATGTGCATGTTAACTTTTAAGTCTTTGATAATAGTCGTACTGCAATCCTTATAACCACGGAGGTTAGGTATAGAATAGGTGGCTAAGGGAGAGGGAAAGATCTCCCAAAGATGAAACAATATCATTATACAGACTCAGCATGGGGAGTTGCTGGAAGATTGAATGGAGGGGAAAGGGAAGAGGGGGTGAGGTTAAAAATAGGGGGAAGGATAATTAACATTAAAAGCTTATTTGAGGGATCATATAGAAATCTACTATAGTAGAAGCTTCTTAAAACAAATCCATATATGAAAGAAATCTAAGTTATATCACCAAATAGTGGAGGCAACAAAGCCTCAATGAGATGCCCTTTCACAACCATGTGAAACCTCGTGTCCTGAGTGGGTTACATCTAATTGAGGTGTTTGGCCAAGGGGCTCCATGGAAACTCTCAGACAACCCCACTGTACTGCTGATGCTTGTGATCCTCTTCACAAAGCTGAGAGTAAGGTTCTACTGCTGAAGACGACACCTATGTAACTCACTAAATACAGAGAGGTCAAGTCGGTGCCTACCTAGAGCCTTCATTCTTCCTGACTAGTGTTCATGGTACTAGAAGTTACTATTTGCACTATCAGAAATGAATAAACCCAAGTACAAATCCTTCAGTCTACCATGGTGTCCTGCGTGCACCAGTCTACACTGGTGCAAAAGTGGTACACACCTTGTGGGAGTAACCAATCACTAAAAGTAAGGCCTACTCTGTGTGATGAAACCCATGCCTGATACTACTTCTGGTTGCCTAGTAACCTGAAAATAAAAAGGCTGTGGACCTTGGGGGGGAAACAAACAGGATTGTTCTACTAAAGGAAGAGCAAAAAAGGACTCTTACAGAAATTTTGATATACCCATGGAACAACATCATGCTCAGCCATTATCAGAGAAACATCTTTCTGTAGATGGGATGGTTGACATCAATGAGACAGTGTCTTCTGGGCCATCAGAACTGGCACACATATGAACTCACAGAGACTGTGGCCGCATCCACAGGACCTGCACAGATCCACGCCCCAGTGCTGAGAGGGGGAAGTGAATATGAATTCCCATTCCTAACCAAGAAGCCATCTCCAGCTGACAACTACTCTCACAGGAAAGATTAGTTTTCTCCAGTTTGGTCTCGTTGGGTATATAAGCCCCATGCTCAGCAGTAATTGGCCAACACAAAATAAACTCAAAGATGGTGGGTGGGTGTGTGTACGTGTGCATGCATACATGCATGTGCACACAATGTTTTGATGTTTTTTGACCATTTTTTAAAATTCTGATTGTTTTGTCTTTTTTTTTTTATTGTGTGTGTTTGTTTTATAAGGAGAGACGGAAGGCATAGAATTGAATGAATGGGGAGATAGGTAGGATCTGGGATGAGATGAGAGAGCAGAAATCATGAACAGATATATTGTATAAAAAAAGAAATGGGTATAACTGGGAATATTCCCAATGCAAGTACATATTGCTCTGAAAATATCTTTGTGTAGCATAGTGATCTATATCTATTTATATATCTATCTATATCTACATATCTATTATCTACCCATTTGGTAGTTACTTGGAAACACAATGCTCTCAACCCTACGCACTGCCCATTTTCACATTAGATAAGACAGTTTTCCTCTCTAGCCACAGTTGAATTACTGCAACCACAAAACTGAGCCTCTCTGAACTATTACCTACCCTGAATTTATATTCACATTTCGATGGTCTCAATGGAATCTTTTCTATGTATGTTTGAGGAACCATCCAGCTTTATGTTTATATTTATTGTCCTGTCTCGCTGATGTCTTGAGTCTCCAAGACTCCCAAGATTTTGTTCCCCTTAGCCATGACACTTGAGAGCAGCATGGAGTGGTCAACTTGGGTGTTTCTGTTTCCATATAAGTAGATAGAGTTTGCACTTTGACAGGCACTTCAGATGTGCTGGTCCACATTTCTGAGTTGAAGTGTAGGTAGGCTCTTGTGTTTGGTCTATTGCAAGGCTGACTTGAGAAGATTCCACTCACTGGATCTCCTATCTTCACACCGAACATCCCCAGTAAACAAAAAAGAAAGTGAAACAGAATTTAAATTATCCAGTCTGAGGCAGGCCCTCTGATCTGTGTTGACGAAGCTTATGGTAGGTGGATTAAGCCATCACAGTAGAAGGGCTACACTGAGTTTATGCCAATACAATCACTTGCTAATTTCCTGATTTTGGCAGTGTCTTGGACTAAATGAATCAGTTTAAATGATTCTGTTAGTTGGATTGAGACCTCTTTAAATACTCACAAATTAGAAGAATATCCAAAACACAGGCACAAGAAAATCAGCACAAGGTAGGAGAAATAAAAATAATTCAAGCACATACCCTAGTAGTTTCTCCTTTAGCCACATGGTGTTTATCTAATAAAGAAAAAATAAAATAGAGAAAGAGAAACTGAAATTAATATCAGAGCAGGGATGTGAGGTCATCTTCATTAACATTCACCTTTGTCAAGGAACATTTTTTTTTCCTGTCTTAATGTCTTGCATTAAAGAACTCTTGATCCCTCTGAGGTCCACTGTACTCATACACTGCCATCTAGATCTAGAACTCAGTGGCTGAAACACTACCTGTCAGCCAGAGCTTTCAGGTCTAACAAATGAAAACATCAGACAACTAATTACATGTAAGTTCACATAAATAAAAACTAATTCTTAAACATAAGAATGGCTCAGATTCTGGGTGATGACTTTATCCATTTATCCTACTCAGGAAAAAATGACACTGTCTTATTTTTCTTCCGCCCTGCTTCCCCTCACCCCCACCCCAAGATCCCGTCCCCAGCTACTCTATAGAAACCTTAACTATTCCTGTAACCATCTTAGATAATTCTCTCCAGAGTTTTAGCTTTAAAAACATTGTGAGTCCGCGCCTATAGACTGAAAGGCTTTGGCCCTAGTCACTACTGTAAAGTGAACCACCAATATTGTTCAGCAGCAAGAGAGTGAAACAACTAAGTTTTAAAAATCAGACAGGAGCAAAGCAGTTACCACAGACTAGGCAAGCAAACATCTTTTCTCCTCCCAAGTGTACTGCCTCACTGTTACTACCCCACTGCCACTGTAGTTTTATATGAAGATACCAGAACATCCAGAAATCAACTTTGTGCTTATAATATTATTTAGTAGTTTTATCCTTTTGGGGGAAGTAATATGGGAATAAATTATAACAAACTAAACAATGCCTGAGAAATAAAGCAATGGTGACATGTTTGATACAAGTTTTAAAAGCAGTAAAAAATATATAAGATGACAATGTTTGGGTGTTTAATGGAAGGAAAACCATCCCTGTGTGAGGAAAACCCACCTAGAACAAATTGTTACTGAGACTTCCAAATCATAGACATTTCTTGTGGTTACTTTTCAGGTTGATATATTTCAGGTGAGCATGTTAACACAGTTGAAATTGTACGGGTCGTTTCCTTAATGTCTTATTTTCCTTGGAATGTAATGGACCAGTTCTTTCTAAACAATTAGCCTTTGAGGTCATAGTTTCAAAGGACTCAAGTCATACTTGTTGCTTGGAGTAAGAATTTAATGAACTTTTAGAAGCCTAGGAATTCAGAAACACTGTCCAAGCCATTTTACTGGGTTCAGGGCTATTTCACCTAAAGAGTGTGTCTTTAAAAGAGTGGTTTCTACAGGTCCTTTTAAACCAAAGCCCTTTCCTGCACTAAAGTATTATTTAATTAATACCTATGTTCTGTACATTTCTCTGCTTCCGTTTTGCAAAGAAAGATAAGTATGCCACAAAGCTGGGCCGTGCAGATGGACAGAACTCTCTTAAAGCAGGTCCTAAAAAGCCGAATATGGATAGAGATGCAGAGCGAGACATCCAAGTGTCAAAAGAAATCTGTTGGCTTTTCAGTGGTTGAATAATTCAGAATATGTACAGTAAGCCAACTTAATTTCCCGTCCCCCCCTTTCTAATTTTTCCTTTTCATCCTGTGATCTTTCCTTCCTCTCCCTCCAAGCTATTTGTTACAGAGATGCCCTGGGAAGCAGGTGGTCTTCTTTATATGACAGCATCTGCTGCTCCAAATGAGAGGAGAAAGATCTAAAGGCTGAGGAAATGAAGTCCACACCTCTAAAAATGCCTTAAAAAACAAAACCCAAAAACTGTCGTCTTAGTTATTTTTGTTGTTGCTGAATTGATTGGAGCACTTTTATTGTTCACAACAAAACAAACTGTCTAAATGTAATGTTCCTGCTCCTTGTGTATTTCTTGCCAAGCCTTGTTTATTTTGTTTGTTAGTTTGTTTTTGTTTTGGCTCAGGTCTCTTCCCTAGGATTTGCAAATGGTGTGGACAGCTGCAACTCTTGAAGGTTTTTCTTAAGCCATTTTAAAAAAATAATATCCACACACCAACTCCAGCTTTTATAGTTACGATGGTTAGTGATGGGTCAAGGACTCAGTGATAAGGGTTTTGTGTTTGTTTCTTTTTTCTGTTCTGTTTTGTTTTGTTTGTTCATTCTCCCAGGACTGGAGGAGAAAGAATTTCCAGAAGGACTTCTGGTTGGCTTATTGTCACACCAAAACAAGGAACCAGGGAGCACAAGACTGACCATTCAAAAGAGAAAGAAAACAAACAAACAAAAAGTCTGCTTTGGCTGAATAGTGAAGTATGGCAGCTAGAACAAGGTTCATGTGGATCTGAATTCAAACTGCAGTTCTGCCTCAGACTAAGTTTTGCATTTTAGGGTCTTGCCTGCATGTAGGTCAGATAGATAATGCCACCCATTTTACAAGTAGTTATGGGAGTTTTGAGACCTAAAATCCCTTGGGTGAATAAATCTATATACCACAGGGTTGAAAAAGGAGCTATTAGAAGTACCTCATATCACTGGCCTTGTAAGCTCTTCAGTGTCAGATTCCACAGGGAACACCTCCCATCCTCCTCTGTCTCTCTGCCAAATCCACATAATCCCAGGTAAATATCTATATGCACTTCCATGACAGTGAAGCCAGGATGTGGCCTTGCCATTTACAAGGAAGACTTGAGTAAGATAGGAACCTGTGCCAGCCTGTCACATGGTTACAGTGAACTTTGACTTATGAATAAGATCCTTTGTCTTAGTCTAGATACCCCTGCAGGTGGGGCTTGACTCAAGCTCATTCTTGGCAGCCCCTGCACAAAAAGAAAGTAGGGATTCATTTTGGCAGAAGACATTTTCTTTCTGAGCCTCTGCTACTTTGTCCTGTTTTCTAGCTTATCACAAAGCTATGAAACGTGATTGTGCACTTTTGGAACTCCCTGAGGACCATTAAACAATTATCCCTGATGCATGAGACCACAAAATGGTGTCATTCTGACTTGGCATCAACCAAAGCTGTTTGCCAACAGTGTGCTCTCTCTTCTTGATTCCCTGGCTTGTAATTTCTCCCCTGGACCGGTATTTTCTTGACCCAGGCTGGCTGGATGACTCCATAACAATGGGACCCCAAGAACGTTATGAAACACAAATTCAATAATTCTTAAATGAATTTCTAAAGATGATAACTGTAAACCTCAGTTTCGAAATTTTTATTACTACCTAATTTCTCACAAATCTGTTTGTGATCGATCAGTTTCCAAGTTCCACACAAAATTAATCTTTCTGTTTGTGTCCATTTGTACTTTTACTTTGCATAAGTAGAACATAATAGTATACAGCCCCATGGTTCTGGTGTTTTCCGCTTGTAATGCTTTGAATTCATTCATATTGCAGCATGCATTTGGGGGTCTCTCTTTTTTCTCTCTTGTTAAAAAAGTAATTTACCATAGCATGCACAGCACTCTAGGTGTGCATTCATCAGCTGCAAGGAACGTAGACTGTTTCCAGTTTGGATTATTAATGCTTCTCTGGACATTATACTCAGGTCTTGGCACATTTCTTTTTTTCTCCACTAAGTTTTTTAGAGTCTGCTGCAGGATATTTGATCACACTCTGAACCTTGTGATGTGTTGTCTACTGGGGAAAAAAAACCTGTTTTTAGCTGTGGTGTGTCTGCCTTAGTGTTCACTGTTAACTGAGGGGCAGACAGAGTAATGAACCAGAGAAAGATTTGACAGAATAGAATATGCCCAACTCTCTGGAGAAGAGGAAAGGAAGCTACTTGAGAGGTAGTGGAGAGAGAGGGGGTGTTTTACTGGTATAGTACAGAGACAGGTTGCAAAGAAAGAACAAGCTAGACACAGGTGAAGACAGATGAGACCAGGAATGAGAAGGAGTCAGAGGATTAGAACTAATGCCAAAACTAGTAAGAGGCCAAACAGAGCAAAAAGTCAGAAACTGAGAAAGAAGATAGTTTGAATCAGTCAGCTTGGAGGGGAGTTTGAGCCAGAAATGCTGAGTTGAACCAGGTAGCCAAAGAGATCAGGAAGAACAAGACAGGTAAGCTTATTCAGCATCAGCTCAAAGGCCTAGATTAGATTGTATGGAGTCTAAAAGCTTCCAGGACTAGACCCAGATTAGCAGACAGAGGCAGTAAGCATCAGGGACAATTACATCAGGCAAATAAAGGTACTTTTACATGGCTCCTATGCTAAAGTCAGTGTGCAACTCCTTAAAGAAATTGTTCAACCCCTTTGCAAAATGTATTTGGCGTTGATTTCTTTTTAATCATAGCCCTTTGAATCAGTGGACATTGTAGTGATAACCCCATGTGGTTTTAGATTCCTCAATGCACAGTGATATTAAGAACTTTGCTTTTCTTTTTTGAGACAGGGATTCTGTGTATAGCCCTAACTGTCCTGAAACTTGCTCTATGAAACAGGCTGGCCTTGAACTCACAGCAATTCATCTGCCTCCCAAAGGCTGAGATAAAAGTTTTGCACCACCACTACCCTGCCAATATTAAGAACTTTTAAAAGCACTTGTTACCTGTTTATATGTCATATTGCTAATTTTGTAATTGAGATGCATTATTGTTATTATTATTGTTGAGACTTGAATTCTTTAGTATTCAGGATGTAGTTGCAGCCCAACAAATGATTAGTCAGCAGTTTTGCCTGCCCTGAAGTTTCTCTTTCTTTCCTTTCCCTCAATACTCCCTGCCTCCCTTCTTCTTCTTATTTTTTTTAAACTTTTTTTACTTTTTATTTTCTTTCCTTATTTTCCTGGCTTGCTGTGTCCTAAGATAACCCTGCCTTATGTTCTCCATCATCCTGCCTCGGTCATCTGAGCACTGGGATTACAGGTGTACACTTGTACTTTTTTTTCTTCCTAGGGAGGTCCCCTAAAGCACTCTTAAGCCTGGGCGTGTTCAGTCCACCCTTTCTTTGTTGGTTCAGCTTGAGCTCTTAGCACCATAGCTAAGGCCTTTCTGAGTAGTTAAAGATTTTAGAGATGTACCTTTGTGTTCATGTTGAATGTTTTACCCTTTATTCTGTGACTCTACCAATGGTCTGTTCAGAGTTTTTATCTTGTGGTGTTGGTACAAACATTTATTGAAAAGCCTCTCTTTCTCATTGGGCTGTTTGGCATCTTTGCCAAACAATTGTCCATCAACACAAGGTTTATTTCCGTACTCAATTCTGTCCCACTACTCTGAACAGCTGTCTAACTAACAGTACCGTGCTGCCTTCATGCTGTAGCTTGGAACAGATAATTTTTCACAGTTACTTTTACTGTCTTAGGTCCCTTGAATTTCCTTTTATATTTTACCGTTACCTTGTCAGTTTTCACAACGACTCCTCAGATTGTATCTGTGAACCTGAGTTTCTTCTCTACTCATGGAAGTACTCTTTGATTTCTTTCAGCGATGCTTTGTGGACTTTATGATAAAACCCTAAATTCCTTTCATTAGATTTGTGGTCACATATCTGGGCTGGTTTCACCTCTGTCAGTGGATTAGATTGCTTGCTGATAGTTTGCACAAATGCAGTTAAGTTCTGTATGTTGATCTTGCATCTTGTGAGTCTAGAAAGGTTGACCTAGTACTGGGCATGTATGTCTGTGTTCCTTAAAACAGGTATGATGAGGGTCATACCACCCATGAGTACAGATAGGCATGTTTCTTTCTTTGTCCTTTCTCTGGCTTACCTTAATTTCTTATTTACAGAAAGTCCCATCTTTCACCATGAGCGACAATGATAGCTAAAGAATTTTCTTGGATGTTCTTTGAACTGGCTAGGGTTTTGGCAAGTTTGGTCAAGCTCGGCTCATTGGTAAGAGGAAATCCCAATTAAGAAAATGCTGTCATTAGTTTGGCCAGTCTGTTGGTCATTTCTTTGAAGAATGATGGATGTGGGAGGGTGTGATGGTTGCATATGCTTATCCCAGTGAGTGGCACTATTAGAAGGTATGGCCTTGTTGGAGGAAGAGTGTCCCTGTGGGGTTGGGCTTGGAGATCTTCCTAGCTGCCTGAGGATGCCCAGTCTGTTCCTGGCTTCCTTCAGATGAAGATGTAGAACTCTCAGATCCTCCCACACCATGCCTGCTTAGATGCTGCCAAGCTCCCACCTGTTTTTTCTTTTTTTAATTAGATATTCTTTGTATTTACATTTCAAATGTTATCCCCTTTACCCCCAAACCCACCTCCTCCCCCTCCCATTGCCTCTGTGAAGATGCTCCCTCTCCCAACCACCTTCTCCCACCTCAGCACATTGGCATTCCCCTACACTGGGAGAACAAGCCTTCACTGGACCAAAGGCCTCTCCTCTGCTTGATACCAGAGAATGCTATCCTATGCTACATATGCACCTGGAGCCATGGGTCTCTCTGTGTGAACTCATTGGTTGGTGTTTTAGTCTCTGGGAGCTGTGGTGGGTTTGGTTAGTTGATAATTTTGTTCTTCCCATGGGGCTGCAGACCCTTTCAGCTCCTTCGGTCCTTTCTCTAAGCTTCTTCTAAGGGTCCCTGTGTTCAGTCCGATGCTGCCATGCTCCCACCTTGATGACAGTGGACTAAACCTCTGAACCTGTAAGCCAGCCCAAATGAAATGTTGTCCTTTATATGACTTGCTTTAGTCATGTTGTCTGTTCACAGCAGTAAAATCTTAACTAAGACAGAGGCCTAGCCCATGGGGGTGGTGCTACCTACAGGTCTTAGTTGTATGATAAAGCAGGCTGAGTGAACCATAGAAATCAAACAAGAAGCACGCCTCTGTGCTCTCTGCTTCAATTTTTCCCCCCAGATGTCTGCCTTGAGTTCCTGCTTAAACTTTCCTCAAGGATGCTCTGTGATAGGAGGTGTCAACAAAAACAAAACAGAACAAAAACTCTTTGGTTCTCAAGTTGGATTTGGTTGGTTTTTTGTCACAGGCATAAAAAGCAAACTTGAACACTCTTCACTAAGTTGAGGAGATGTGGAGATTTTAATTATGAATTATGAATCATAAATTAGTACTGTTTTGATACATTGTCACTTTTCACTGAGATATGGGTGCTGTCCTTTTATTATGTTACAATGATTAATTATATTAGTCGATTTTTATGCATGAGACCCAATTTTTATTTGTGGGAAAATGAATGGGTCTTTAATAAAGATCTGTTTCTATTGTTTATTAACCTGACTTTGTATTTCATGTGTGCTGAGATTGTGGAGATGGCTTAAGAAAATGTACTTACTACTCAGATACAGTACCCTGAGTTTGAATCTGAAAGACTCAGAAAAAGCTGGGCAGATGCTTCTAAACCCCATTCTATGTGGGGTAACCTTGTCCCCCAAGTTATCCCTGATTTGTCAATAGTGATGCTTACAGCCTGTTGCTGGGCAGAAGAGAGGCAAGCGGGGCTTTGGTTCAAGGGTGTGAGGTCCGAGGCAGACATCACAAGAGGAGAGAGGAGGAAAATGAAGAGGGCAGCATGGGGAAAGTGAATCAAGAGTACAAAGCCATGAGGGCCAGCCTGTTGGAGTAGGAGCAGCCCAGGCAGAACATGACAAGTGATATCTCCAAGTTACTGATAAGCAAATAGGTAAAATAGCATAGAAGGTTGATATCTGCCCATCTCCAATGCTTTAACGTTTAGTATAAATATAAATATTTTTCTGTCTCTTGTTTGGGAATTAAATGATCAAAGATGGGGAAGAAACCCCTAAATAATATACGTAATACACTGCAACAGATAGTTTCCTCCTCCTCCTCCTCCTCCTCCTCCTCCTCCTCCTCCTCCTTCTCTTCCTCCTCCCTCTCCTCCTCCTCCTTCTCCTCCTCTTCCTTATCCTCTCCTCCTCCTTATTCTTTTCTTCCTCTTCTTTTATTCTTCTTCCTCCCTCTCCTCCTCCTTCTCCTCCTCCTCCTTATCTTCTCCTCCTCCTTATCCTCTCCTCCTCCTTATTCTATTCTTCCTCTTCTCTTATTCTTCTTCCTCCCTCTTCTCCTCCATCTCCTCCTCTTCCTCCCCCCTTCTCCTTCTCCTCTTCCCCACTCATCCTTCTTCTTATCACAGGGATTAATAGGAAGCTGCAAACATCCCTTTTAGAATTCCTCTTATTTCATTCTGTAAGTACCAGTAAACTGTGTGTTCATTTTACTTGTCTCAAAACTTTTAGAATTTTACTATAATTTGTTTTCTTGAGAGTGTGCTACTTGATTTTAACATCTTTTTTAAATTTCTGTTTTCTCTTATGTTACCGATTTCTAGTTTTAGTCCTGGAAAATATTTTTTACTTCAATGTTTTCAAAGTTATTCAAGTTTGGTTTGTTCTTACTATATGTTTTATCCTGAAAACATTCCATATGTACATGGGAATAATATATTATTCTACTTGGTTCTGCTGCTTTTCAAGTCTTCTCCATGTGTGTTCATATCTGATGGTTGATGATTTTGCTTTCTCTTAAGAACCCTTTGAAGAAATTAGGCTGACCCAGATAATTCGGGATAATCAACCTATGACAGAATTTTACTTTTTTAAGTTTTTTATTCTTTAATAATTTCATACATGTATATAATGAATTTGCTTTATCCAGCCCCCAATGCCCTTTCTCACTCCCTCATAAGGCAGAGCAGAGGATAGAAGGGAGAGTTAACCATGCCATAATTCCTAATCAGATTTTTAATTTCACTTTTAACTTTAAAGGGAACATACAAATTTCAGAGATTAGGGTGTAGATATCATTAGAATGATATTGCTCATCCTACAAAATACTCTTGACTATCAGCCTTTGGCATGTTCTTAGCTTAGATACTGTGTATATTTCACAAAGGCACATTTCTAGGTAAGATAGCATTGACTCATGAGAAAGTAGAGTGTACAACTACAATAGCATCTGTAAAATATTAATACCAAAAGACTCTTGGGCTTGCAAAATGGATCAGTGGGATGATAGTACTTGTGCCAAGCCTCATGACCTGAGTTCAATACCTAAAATGCACTTGATATAAGAGAACCTACTCCTGCAAGTTGTCCTCTGACCTCCACACACACTCCATGGTATGCCAGCACCCACCTGTGTATTTGCACACAAAAATAAACAAATAATGTAAAAGAAGATGCTGTTTAAAGCAGTGTTTGGTTAGTATTTTATAGCTGTGCCAAGTTGGAATATGCCTTTAATCCCAGCACTTGGGAGGCAAAGGCAGGTGAGTCTCAATGAGTTGGAGGTCAACCTGGCCTACAAAGCAGTTCCTTGAAAGCCAGGACTACATAGAGAAACTTTATCTTGAAATATAAAATAAAATAGAATAATATTGTGAATAGTTCTAAAACTTTCAGAATAATGAATATCTTTTTGTAAGTATAAAAGGGGTCATTAACTTATACAATTCTGAAAATAAGGTCTGAAACTACATTTAATATACTTACTATAATAAAACGTATTCAATTTAACTTGCTAAGTGGTTTCAAAGTGGCCAAGGTTTATTTATTATACTTAGAGCTAGAATCTGGCTCTCTTCCAAAATTTTCTGTTTATTTGGGAGATTTATTTAGGACATAAGTTTGTACCAAAATACACTTTGAGCCTCTAAATATGAGATTTTAAGGAACAACTTCAATTTCTAATACTAGCCAGGCCCTTATTCCCATATATGCTTATGTCACAAAATATGTTTTAGGGTAGAAAGGGTTTATACATTAGGGATTACATTTTCCTCTGGGTTTTTCTCTAGCAGAATTTTTTCAAGTTCATCTTTACTTATTTGAGTCACATAGCTTGAAAGCAATTGATTTGAAATATACTCAGTTACGATTTACTGCTTTGCATGTCAAAGCTAACCCATAATCATAAACCTACAAGAAAAGTTGCAGCGTAACTCATGCCACATATTAACTGCCTTCCTTCCAACATTTAGAAATCTCTAGCTGTGAGCCAGGATGTATCTGACCAGTAAATTCAATGTTAGCGTTTGATGCTCCCTGTCAGATTTTAAAATTTTTGTTGGCAGAGGTAAGGCCTTTTGAAGGATGCACACAAAATCTCAATAGAAAATAACAGGGAATTGTTTTTAAAATCTGCTGAAGTATAGTCAGATAGTGGGTTTTCTGACCTGTTTCTGAGAAATCACAATTTATATAACCCGTGAAGTCAGTGTCTTTGAATCTTTTTTCTCATCCACAAAATGAAGGTAATACCCACTCATCTAGTTTTAAGAGTTACTGACATACGTTTTAAAAATACAATATATAAAGCAAAGAAACTGGGTGACCACCATGCTCACAAAGAAAACCTTTCCAGTCCTGAATCCTAAAAACACAGCGGCAAGTGTGTGGATGACCAGCATCAGGAATGAGTGGGTTTTTTGTTTGTTTGTTTGTTTGTTGTTTTTGTGGGAAGTAAAATTCCATTCAAGGATGTAATATATCTCCACTGAATGGACTACAGGGCTGAAAGAACAGATGTAGACAACATTTCTCCGAATGAGATTTCTATTTCTTATCCACATCCCTGACTCTCCCAGCCATCTCACAAGGAACTAGGGTGGCATTGGGAAGGTTTAAATAGCCATGACGAATTATGTCCTAACCAGAGAAAGGAGCTGAAGACTCCCTGCATGGTCAGAGGTGGCCTCAATGCAGTGAAACAGTAAGGTATGCTGAAATGGCACAAGTTGGGTCACTAATATTGAGGGAAAAGTCAATAATTATAAAAGTAACAAGTATCACACACTCAAATTTAGTTTTAAAAATGATAACAAAAATGATTTAGGTGGAAACTCATTGACGGTATAAACGCTCTGACCAGATATTTATTTGTAACACACACACATAAACACACACACGTCCACACACAAATAGTGTTTTGTATGTCAACTAAGTGAACAAAAATATACTTCATTTCATTGTAAGTATCGGATCCTTAACCTCCACTACAGTGCTGCAGAGAGTACGCACATCTTTTGACCCAATGAAAGGCTTCTATCAAAATAATTTAAAATTATTTAGATAATGTAGGTTTAGAGAAACGAAAGCCGGGAAGGCTACAGTGTTTCTCAGCTCATAAGTGTCATGGAGTACATAGAGCGTATGCATAGGGTGTATACATAGAGCGAATACAGACTGTATACATTATTCTCCTTACACATTGCTAGACAGTTGTATTGCCACATCTTCCCTTCTCTTGGCCATTCACCTGTCTGTCTGTCTGTCTGTCTGTCTGTCTATCTATCTATCTATCTATCTACCTACCTACCTACCTACCTACCTATCTCCATCTGCTATGACCAAATTTAAATCTGGCCCTGGCCTTTAAATGTGTGAACACATGCAGATCACTTAATATTCTATGTCTTAGTTTTGTTATCTATAAATACAGATAATCATGTCACATGCATTGAGTAACTGTCACAGAAACTATATTTGATTTATATTTATAAGATGTTTAGAATTGGTACCTAGAAAATGGTTAACTAGTACATTAATAATTATATTTAGATAATACATTAAAATTAATACATTTCAACCTTCCCCATGTATTTTCCCTTCAATTTTTTGTCTGTGATCGTGTGTGTGTGTGTGTGTGTGTGTGTGTGTGTGCCCAACCATGTGCTGCAGTTTTATGTGTGTTCTGCAGTTTTGAACTAGGTCTTCAGACTTGCACACCAATCCTTCTTACAGAGCTATCGCTCAAGCGCCCCTTCCTTCAATTAAAATTTGTAACTTGTATAATAGAAATTTTGCAAAATAGCATCTTTGTCACTGTCCTACCTCTCATGAAAGTGCTTGGTGAACAAAATGCAGATGAGGAGTTCATTCTGAGAGGATAAAACTTGGATATAGCAAGGAGATGTATAGGTGGGCACAAAAGATGCCTATGAATTCTCACGCCTCCTGAATATTCATATCTATAACATTTTTGGCCCTCAAATATCTTCTCTCTTGCTTTGCACATTCACAACTGATAAAATTGTTGCTATTACACTGCAGAGCAATTTAAAATGTACAACTGAACAGAAATGACGCAAAGTCCCCAAAGTCATTACAAAGAAGCACTATCAGGATTGCCTTCTCATTTTGTTCTTTATAATTAGGTCCTTATCAATAAGTTAATGCAGCTGGGCATGAGGGGATAATAGAGGCAGAGACAGGCAGATCTCTGTGAATTTTAAACCCAGAATATTCTACATGATTAATTCCAGGACAGCCAGGACTACATAGAGAGGCCCTGTCTCAAAATAACAGAGATTTTTAAAAATTAAGTTAATGCCATTGCAAAAATAACACATGAAGACAATGTTGATCAGTGTCTGACTGCCATATGGGCCATATCCGTTAAACTATCTATTTATAAATGTAGCTTAACATTCACTTTCATCGTGATAGAATTTTATCTCTCTTACGCAGTTCTGGTCACCTATTTTGTGCTTTTAATGAGAGATTTCAGCTCAGCCTCTCAGCTGATGTTCTTCCTTGAGCTGTCCCTGTGCTCTCAAGGCCAACAGGAAGCCCAGGGGTACAGAAGACTCAGAAAGTAGAGGCGCTACTGTAGACATAAGTCAGAGAGAGGAAAGCATCAGACCTTCATGCATATGCAATACCAAATGGAGAGAAAGGATTTTCACAACAGGAAAGCAGCTAATATAGTCATAGGAAAAGGCAGGTGGGAGTCTCTCATTCTGTTCAAGCTACTGTAACAAAATGCCATAGACCAGGAGGCCAGTAAGATTAGAAACAATTAGTTACTACTCTGCAGCCTGGAGCCTGTGAAGCCGAGGCACCTACATAGTCACAGTGTGATGGGGTCTGGGGTTCTGGTGTTAGCAGTCAGCTGGCTGAGACTCTAGTGTTCCAACTAGTCAGAAACTATAGATTGACCAAATGTCATGCAAGGGCTGGTGCTCAGCATTTGAATTTCTCCCTGCTTGATGGTAGTGTGCAGGGTGGGAACAGCAGCAGGAGCGCCCCCTAGAATTCAGTTCTTGTACACCCTGGGTACTGAGACCCTTAACTCAGTAACTATCACAGTAATTCCATCAGTCTGGGAGTTTAACTCTCCTTAGCTCCAGGCAGCAGCTAGCCTTGTAGCTTCTGGGCTTCTGGGCAGTGTAGGTTTCAGGATGCTCTAACCTTTAACAATGGCCAGTTTTAGAGAGGTCCTCTCGCAAAGGCTTGGAAATCTTCTAGTGTTTGAAGTCCTTGGTGCTAAGGCTTGGCAACCTTCTGGTGTAAGTTCTTCCAGTGACCAGAGCCCACAGTTGGCCTTCTCTGGCTCTATGCTACCTTCTAGCTCGTTTCTGTTCCAGATTTCTGTCCTCTCTCCTTCTGCCACCCCACTGTTCTCTCTGTCCTGTCTCAAAGGGCTCATCAGCCTCTTCTTCAGCTGCCTGTCACACAACCAGCTGCCTTGCCACTTCTGCTGCTCAGTGAGAAAAGCTTTTAGTTGTTGCAAAACTAGGAGAGGCAGCATAGCAGAGTCTCCCAGCCAAGTCACTAAGTCAGCCTAAGCAGCCTACTTACATAGATGGCATACGTACTAATCAGTACACTTCACATGCAAATCAAGGTTTGCTGCACTGAACTCAGCCTTGTCTCTTTAGCTCAAGTCACAGGGGTCTCTTTGCTATGCCACCAGGAGAAACATACCCCATCTGACTTGTACGGAAATGGTCTTGGGGTCATCCAGAGTTCGTCCAAGTTGGTAACAGCCAAAGGTCTGGCACAAAGTACTAAACACGGTCAAGTCTGAGGCCGACTGCCTCAGCTTCTGATTGTCCGGAAGTATTCAAAATGGCTGCTGTTGGTTTAAGTGTAGTCCACAGGACTGTCTGACTGACAGTGTTCTGTGCTTCAACAGCTGCTAATCAGGAAGTGGAGTTTACCTGCCTCCAACATGTTTGCCTATTCTCAGGAAAATAAACAAGGGAAGGAGCCCTTATAATGAGATCTAAATGTATTATTAACACTAATGGTTTGGGCAGAGCCTTAACAACACTTAGTATCTTCTCAGTGTCCCAGGGAGAGATGGCCCCTTGTATGGCTCCCTGGGTCAACAGCAACTATCTATTTTTTTAAATGTAACTACACATTGCAGATAGAGGGGGAGTTCTCCAGAGTCCCATTCATTATTATTAATCCCATTCATGGAGGCTCTGCCCTCACGATTGTAAAAATGGGCTACTTACTGGAATTCAGCCTGTGAATTTTAAAAGCTACAAGAAGATTCAGACCATAACAACAAGGGTGTTGGGGTAGGCAGCTGGCCAAGGAGACCAGCATAAGAAAACGAAAAGGAAGATGCCCCTTTGAAAGTAAGGAGAGGGAAAACAAACTAAAGGTAATAAAATACAAGTTGTGTAAAACATTGTCCTGCATGCTGGAATGCCCTAGGTAGGTGACCCTTGGTCATCTCTCTAAGGCAGGAGCAGTTTTGTGGCTGTTTCTTTATCAGGCTGGTGGCTTGGGGGAAGAGGGAGATAGCTAGGGCATCCTGGGAAGGAAAGAACATCTAAAGGCGAGGAGAGTGAAGCTGAACAGAAATTAGCAGATGCCCATCACTAAGTCAGATGGCGTCCTTTACAGGTGGTCATAAAGGACAGGCAAGCCAAGCGGACGGACAGGAGTGGAGCTAAGCGGTCGAGCGCTTGCTTAGCATTCTCGGGGCCCCAGGTTCACTCTCTATCAGGGCAAAACTAATTTTTTAAGTGAAAGGAAAAAGCCTGTCTCATATTGATTTGCATTATCTCAGTTTTAAACATTTTAATTCAGCAAAATCCAAATGCTGAGTTCCTGCTTTTAAAGCAGTGGAGGTAGCTAGGGAGGATGAAATCCATATGTTTCCGATTCATTTACACAAACTCATTGAAATTCAGCTCAGTGTAGGGCGATTGAATGTCACTTAGGCAACACACAGCACAGTGATCGTTTTTAAGCCATTTTTGACGCTCCAGGAAGTCTCCGAGAATAAACAACACGAAGCCCCAAAGGCCTCCCAGAGCAGCCTGAAAGAGAAAGCCAAGAATATCTGAGCAAGAGTCTACATTTCCAGATTCATCATTCTGCTGTGAAGAATCCAAGGATAGTTTATGATGCCCAGGAGGCAGGGAAACAGCAGACAGGACGTGGCAATCAGAGAGGTTCACCAGTAAAGGGGATGAAAAGACCACACCAAGTTCAAATGGAAGAGACAGTGGGGCTCTGTGTGGGAGTGAAGTGGAGGTGGATGGAAGAAATAAAAGGGGCCACAGAGAAAAGGGGACTAGAAGGACATCAAAGGGGCTCGAAGCAAATCCCTTCATCAAAGAACAAAGCTTTAAGGCTGCAATGTTAATAGGACCCCATTAGCCCCTATGCCAGTGTTCTGCTGTATTGCTCTCCAACATAATATTTCTATTGATTATATGGGAGTTTCGAATCATGCACCCTAATCACACTCACCTCCCGTACTCCCCAGTCCTTCCAGGACTCCCTCCCCCCCCACACTGTTGTGAACCCCATCCCCCCAACAAAAGGAGAAGAAAAAGAAAAAATACAATCCGAGTTCCCCAATATTTTCACTGGAGCACCGTCACTCCCAGTGGCCTGATTCACATCTCCACCATCAACTGTCCAGTCAGACACTCTCAGCCCAGGGACTTAGGAAGAGTGAACAGTAATAGAAGCTGTGAAGTGAATGTTCTCATGTGCTGGGGACTATTCTGAGTGTTTGGTGAAAATCCCATTTGTTCTCACAATACCCCATGACTCTGGAACAATTATTGCCCAGAACATTTAAAAGAAAACAAGGCATCAAAAGATTCTGCTGGGTGAAAATGAATATACCCAGAGCAGAGACTATGGGCAAGAAATACAGAGGCCCAGTAAATAATGAAAGCAGGGTGCCCAGTACTTGGAGCTTAGAACTAGGTTTGCAGTGTCCCACACTATTGGGCATCTTCAAAGGTAAGCACACATTGTTTTAAAAGCTTCTAAACTAAAACACAAAGAGCAAAGCAGAGGGACACAATGATAATGGAAGCCTTCAGACCCAGTGCAAAGCCAGTAACAGATGTGAAGAATGACTGTCTTCATCTGGTATCCAGTGAAGTGCCCTTAAATGAAGGGTCAGTGGTGAACTGGCCTTTACCCACAGGGCCATGGGTTGGCAATACTGCACTATGCAAATTCACAAGGTCAGACTTGCTAATCACAGACAGAGCTGATCGATACATAATGCTTTATCTCCTATTAATTCCTCTGAGGTATTCAAGACACCCTAGATTAGTGCGATTATTATTACTTGTCTTAGTTTGTATGATGACTAAATATTATGTGTTCTAAGAGTCTTATGTTAAACATACTAGAGTTAGGCTTTTGAGGGTCTTGCACATACTAGCACATATCACAGAGCGACATTTCCTGGTAAACATTTTAAACACCAGCTAGAATGTTATCACAATAAAACTTCGTTATTTATAGCAGGTTTTTATGTATCACAGTTTGATGTTTACATTGTTCTTATTTTGTTTAGCATAGCACAACTAACTTCCTACCTTCCTGCATTTACACCAACTCTAGTTGCTTCTGTTAAAGGTACACAGTTGTATTTGTATTATTTACTTATTTATCCTTTGTGTTTTCAAAAAGGGGTTTCTCTGTGTAGCCCTGACTGGCCTGAAAATCTCTCCCTGTAGACCAAATCCATCTGCCTCTGCCTCCTCCTGAGTGCTGGGATCAAAGTTGTGTCCCACTATACCGAGCTTGGTATTGTATTTCTATCCAGTCAGATAGCCTTTGACTCAGTCCATTTATATTCAAAAATAATTGGAGATATATTTATAGTTAAATTTAAAGTTGTATTCCTTATTTGAAGTTGCCTTTTAAAAAATCTTTCCAATTGAGACATTACAACAGACTAGGTCACCTCCTTACATCAGTCATATCCAGGGTATACTATGTATGAAGTCTTAAAATTTGACTTACTATTGTACTAATCCTTTTCAGATATATACTTTCTGTACCGTCTTAGGCACTGGAATCACTTCATTGGGTTTTGTTGTTGTTGTTGTTGCTGTTGTCAAGCTGTGAAATGAAGTGAATGTACTACCATTATCTTTTATGCCTTTATAAAAGTGCTATGAAGATTAAGTCAAATGATGTTTGAAATCACTGGAAAACTGATTTTACCATGTGGTCACACCACCCCTGTCATTTTTGAAGATGGAAGTGTTGACCAGATTGAAACTCATTCTGGATTCTGGGGGTCCCGTAGATGTGGAAACTTAAATTTTCTTGCAAGTAGCTGGCCTTATGTTACTGGTGTACATTGAGAGTGTTAATTCTGGTGTTAGAACTAGTGTGTGTGTGTGTGTGTGTTCTTGCTCTGTTGAAGCCAGGTATCTTTCATGCCTCTTCCTTACTCTGCTCTGTTCTGCAGAGTGACTGGTACCTCGAATTTGTGTGTGCAGTGCCTTCTATCAGTTGCTTCCTACAGGGTTTCTCATGGATCATCTCACAACATCTAGGCTGTGACCAGAGGGAAGAATGGAGCTGGTCCTTAATCCATTGCTGTTTGAGCCTGGAATGTTTTCCTGAGTGGCTGTTTCCACCACTGCTTATTTCTTTGAATAGAGTTGCTATACATTTGACTTTCATCTAGTAACTTCTGCAAACCTCCCCAGTCCTACTACTGTACCTGTAACACTCATGTCCGGGCTGCCTCTGTGTCTTCCTCATGATTTATTGGTAGCTCACTGTCATTGTAACCAACCACATAGGCTAAATGTCTTCCTTTGTAAATGCTACTGTGGCTTAAATTTTTTTCTGGGATAAGGGTGTGTGTGTATGTGTGTGTGTGTGTGTGTGTGTGTGTGTGTGTGTGTGTATGTGTGTGTGTGAGAGAGAGAGAGAGAAAGAGAGAGAGAGAGAGAGAGAGAGAGAGAGAGAGAGAGAGAGAGAGTTGAGCAGTGAATTGAAGTAATGTGTTTCCATTTTTGTGACTGTAGCTTTTGCCAAACATGCTTTGAAATGGTTAAATATGAAGATACAACCAACCAGATACTCTAGGGATAGGAGGCTATTGGAGTAATTTAATGGAGTCACTGAGTACTTGTAATGTACTCAGAGGGGTGTGTCACTATAAATTATAGGAACACTTTGTGGGTGTTCAAAGATAGTTGTTGGTTGAGTGATGTAATATTTCTGAAACAATAAATATTATAAAGTAAAAACACATTCCTTTCCAGATAAGACACTTATTCATCCTCTGAAATAAGGTAGAGTTGTCTGCCCATCTTTCTATTGTTCTGTTGCTAAATGAACACAAAAAAGTCCCTTTTACACATAATTGCTCTTTAATAATACCTGCCATCCAGATGGGAATAAGAGCCCCAAGGAGACAGCCACATGGACTGTTGATGAAATGCCATCTAAGAGCTAAAATAAAATCAAATCAGGGATGATGAGTTCTGGGCCTAACTATTCTGGGCTGGAGTTGTCTGAAGTGAGTTCTCATATAAAATTGATTTCCATTAGATCCTTGAAGAACATGGGACAAGAGAAAGGACTCTCAAGCGCTGCAGTCTTCCTGACAGGGATGGCTCTGCTCCTTGGCCTTCCCAGCTGAAGCTGCGCTCTTGTTTTATTTGCCTCTGTGCCTGTTTCAGATTTTCATTTCCTTGTTTTGAATGTTGACTCCTCTAATTGCTTTGTTCTACACGTGCCAAGAAGAATATCTTTCAGTCTAACTCTGTGTGCCTGAAAAACACGAAGCAATTTCTCTAAATAATATCCCGCTTGACACATCACTGGCTCATGCTGCGTTCCTTCAATCTAGGCCAATGTAGAAAAGCTTTTCTGCAATGGAGACAGATCATGGTACCAGATTTGATCACACATGCGTGTTCTACTATGTTTCAGGTGGTTAAAAGTCAAATGCTGTTGATGCTGTCTCCGGGTTTGAACTGCTAAGTGAGTAACATGTATTCAAAAGGATAGCCTAGACATGCTCAAATGATCTCAGTGTCAACAAATATTTACTAGATGTCTACTTTGAGCCAGGCAGCCTTCTACGCAGTACAGGATTTTAAGAATTAAACTCGCAGTTATGTGGGGATTAAAATGAAACGAGCTATTACAGTTCTTAGTGTTGTTCCTGGCAGGTAGTAATGCTCAGTAAGTGGAATTTAGATTTCAGAATCTGGCATCCTGTATCCAAATCCCATGCTTCCAGAGTGGCTAAGACAGGTCATTTGCCCCCAGGAAACTGATTGTGCCTTTGTTTTATTCCCATATTATCAGCTTGAATCTAACCACCGACCTGTCATCTGCTTTGCTTCGTTGCTGTTACCTATATATTGATAAGCATTTTGTGATCTTTACTTCCACTATGTTCTGATGCTGTTCCCATTCACCAATTATGGAAAATGTAATTCCTTGGTATTAGGAAATGAGACCATCAGCAGGTGATTAGACAACCAGGACTGAGCCCTTGTGGCCTCATAAAGGAGACCCCGTAGGCCTAGCTCCCTTTCTGTTACCCCCCCCTTCTGTCATTTCTGTGAAGTGACAATAAGTCATTAGCTATGTAGCTATGAGGATACAGGGATCCTGTGTCTTCACCAGACATTTGGCTGGCCAGTGTCTTGACCTTGGACTTGACAGTCTCAAATGTCTCTTTTTTTTATAAGACACCCAGCAGTAATGGACAGTTAACATTTAGCCCAGACCGAAGCTCAGTGCTTTGCTAGTATTCAGGTCTGGTCATCCTCCCCTTTCATCCTTGCTAACTACGGCTTAGTAAGATTAAATGAGTTGTCACTGGGACCTAGAAAGTGGCAGGACTAGAATTTTTCTCTAGGTGAGTTGTGGCCAAAGCTGTGATTTTCAAGTGCTACCTCGTACCACCAGAGCCCTGGAGCCTCCATATTATTTACCTGTCTAACCCCAGGTCATGCAGATGCCATTCTGGACCCATGCTCTTAGAGATTTTCAGGGTCCAGCCTCTAAAAGATTTAGTGTATAAAACTAGAGAGTTATATACATGAGGAGATAAACATCAGATTATAAAAAGTAAGGCTTAGCTATGTGGTCTTCCTGGTTCTTCTCTTTAGACACAGGGAAGAGGAACTTGAAAAATAAAATAGTGCTTGGCATGGCAAGCCACTACTTATGGCAGTCCTTGATACCCTTAATATCAGCATTCAGTAAGCTGAGGCAGCAGGATTTCAACTTCAAGGCCAGCCTGGGCTACAAAATGATACCCATGATTAATTACTTAAAATAAAAATGGATAGATTTTTTAAAAGGAGGCCTTTTATGAAAAATCAGGTAGAAAGAAACAGCATCCTGGAGGTATATTACAAAGAGAAACAGTTTTAAGATGGACACCTTTTGATTAAAAAAAATCAATGGGAGCCAGTAAGGTAGCTCAGTAGAGAGGAACTTCTGTGTAGATCCAACAACCTGAGTTTGATCCCCAAGCACAGCCAAACGATGGAAGATAACTGACTCTTGAGAGTCAGCTGTCCTCTGACCTCCACAAGCCTGCCATGACATGAGCATGCATGCACATGGATGTACACACACACACACACACACACACACACACACACACATACACCACGACCACCACCATCAGCATCACCACCACCACCAATAAATAATAACAACAATAATTAATAATAACAACAATAGCAGTAAGGCTAAAAGGCCACAAGCAAAACCAAATAGTAAGGGGGATTTCTCTGGAAGGACCATTGGCAGAAAGGCTTTGAAGAAGCATTCATCCTTCTTGCAATGTATACTTTCTTCTTATCACTGTAGGCAACAGGCTGCTTCTCATCTTTGCCCCTCCTCTGCTCTCTGATGATGTCCATTCTCTAGACGTCTCTGTTTCCTGTCAAGCTGCTCTCCAGACCACTGTAGAGCGTGCTTTGAGCTGTAAGCAAGCCAATCCTGAGCACCATCCTCCACATGAACAAATATTTCTATCCTAGAGACATATGGCTTCAAGACAAAGCTGGTCTTAATTTGCATTTTTGTTGACAAAACCAATTTTAAGTGTCCATGACAAATGCTTGGTACTTCCATCGTGGCTTAAGGTTGGGTAGTGTCCCCTTAAGTACTTCTTATGTTGTAGGTTCCAGCTGCCAGATGGACCAGAAGAGCCTATAGGAACAAGCAAATTCTTTTGCTCTCCCTCCCAGCATCCCTTCCTTTATTTCTTCCCTTCTTCTCTTCATCCTTCCACTTTACCCATTTCTTTTATCTTTCTTGTTTCTTTCTTTGTTTGTTTCTTTGTTCGTTTGTTTCTTTCTTTCCCTTCTCTTTCTTTTTTTTTTTTTTTTTATATTTTTCCCAGAAATGTTTAGATGTTATAAAGGATGGGTGCCAACAAGCCTACCTTGCCAGGACACTTTGTGGCCACCCCTCCTAGGAGATACTTGTATCTCCTCCTGTATTCTGGACCATTCACCCTCAACATCTTATCTTCCAAAGTATGTATGCATAGGCTCTGAGAAGATGCCTTGTAGATGAAACAAGAAGAAAGACATCCAGCCCATCAGAATTCTTTGCAAAGGGGAGATACCAAGTTTCAAGGGGAGATACCAAGACTTCTACTTCATTTTGTTTTCTCTTTTCTACGATTATAATTATATTCTTTCCCTCTTTCCTTTCCTCCCTCCAATTCCTTTTATATACCCCTTCTTGTTTTCTTTCAAAGTCATGGCCTCTTTTAAATTGCTACACACACACACACACACACACACACACACACACACACACGCACGCACGCACACACACGGGCACCCATGCACATACACTTACAGACACACATACATAAATGTGTATATGTATATGTTTTTCTAAACATAGAAGTACAGCTTGCTATGTCTGTATGATGTTACTTTTATGAATGTTTTCTAGGCTAACCATTTGGTACTAGATAAACCTGCTGATGTGGTCTTCTCTGGAGAAGATTATCTCTCCAGTTCTCAGCATTCCTCAGTTGCCTGTAATGTTTTGTTTAGGGTTGAGGCCTCTTGGGCTTTCTGTTCCGCATTAGTATATCTAGTGTTGCTATTGTTCAGCCCATTTTTAGGCAGTCTTGTTGATGAGACATTATGGGTGTAGCTTCTGACATTCCTAGAAGACACAATCTCACAGGAAACTCCCTACTCCTCTGTCTCTTACAATCTTCTCTTCTTCCATATTTTTCCTCGAACTTTAGGTATAAGACTTCTGAGGTAGATGTATCCCCTTGGACTGGGTTGGACACTCTGAATTTTGATTGGGTGTAGATTTCTGTAATCCTCTCCATCTGTTTCAAAGAGAATTTTTCTTGATGCAGGTTAAGAATTCTACTTACCCATGGGTCAAATATTTAAAATATAGCTAGGGATTATGTTGGTTTAGTAAAATGGGAGTTGTAGATTCTCTTCCAAGACTCATGACTTCCCATGAATCTAGAACCTACCAAATTTCAACAGTGCTTCCCAGCTCTTTGACACTGGCCACAGTCATTTGACCACTGGGACCTTGATTTCTGCTCCCACATTAGACACAGTTGAAGAAATTCCACTGCAGAGTTATGAAAATAAGATGAATGTACACATAAGCCAGGACAGTGTATGAGCATAATAGTCATGTGTGTTCTTTTTATGTCCTACTTAAACATGTTAGTCCTCAACACTCTTTCCATTACTGTCCAAGGAGTACATAGTTCTGCCATAATGAACTTTTGTGTCCCGCAGAGCTGCAGACCACACTTTCATGTTACACACCCGCTGTCACAGACTCATTCAGACTAAGTCCTCGATATTATTTTTTCTGCTAAACATGCAAACAAATGATCTATATAGAATGTGAAAGGAAACTCAATTATGCTCTATTGAATTCAGTACGAAAATTCTGAGTACTGACACTGTACTAGGACCTGGTCAAACTGAGATTAAAACTAAGGCTCTGGAGGAGTCTCCAGTTAGTCTGACTGCTCTGTACCAGTTAGCATAGACAATAATAACCAGGGTGGAGCCTGGTTAAGTCCCATGTCCTAGCGCTGACTCAACAAGCAAGCATGAGTGGCTGGAATCATTTGGGCCTCACTGAATATTATGAAATTATGGTGAGTATGTATAAACTACTACTAGAAACTACATTTGAAAAATAGGATAATCAGAACTCTAATTCTGCAGAAAATAATTTTCATTTTGGAGGGGTCTTTGCAGCTTTGATAGCTCTAGATCAGGGCTCTTTTGCCCTCCTCTGGATTAGCACATAGCACACAGCTGGGTAAATGAGAGGAAGTCTGCATTCTTCCAAGAACCGGGGAAGGACCTGTACCTTCCCCCAAATACCCCTGCATCCTATGGCCCAGCCAAAGGGAAGGCTGGGGAAGTGTCTATGCATTCTTGCCGCATAAGCTTTGCTGTGTCCACCGAAGAAACACTACATTTTCTCTCATGCATTCAACACCTCTTTCGCTGACTCCTGCTACAATGATGGGGGTACTAGGAGGTTCCATACATGTGTTCCTCATCAATGAGGTCCAGGATTCAAAAGGAAGCTCTCTCACTTGTGTGTGTGTGTGGTGTGTGAGAGAGGGGGCTTCCCTAGGCCCTATTTCAAGTATTTGACAATTGTTCAGGAATCTTGGTCCCAGGGATTATAGGATATAGGTTTAAACCCCCACAGTCCTCTTTACCATTTCCTTCAGAAGGCTCAAATGGCGTTGTATAAACAGAATCCTAGATGTGTCCTCAGAAATGCTGGCATTCCCCCGCGACAGAGAGTGAGACTTGTGATTCTATTTTTAACTGTGACTGTACCTTTTTTGCCTTCCCCAAGCACCATTGATTTTCAATCTCTTCCTTGCCTGTTAAGTGACTATACTCAGAAGCAGCCCTGCAGAAAGTGCTGAGAGATTGGCAGACTGGAGAACTACCCCAGGGCTGAGCTGTCTTGGCCTCAGCTGAATCCTGCCACAGAATGCCCACCAGGGACAATGTCTCTCTATGTTACAATTCCCATGCCAGGAACCACCAAACAATTGACCTGCCATAATATGACAGAGTCCCCAGCCCAGGTGTCAGTTTCCTCTCCTTTCTCATGGTAACTCTAGGAGCTGGTATGGCCACAGAGCAGATTCTGGCACTTGACTGGCATGAGGCAGAATTGCTCTCAGCAGCAAGTCTACCTGTCAAGTGCCTCTGGGATTAGGAGTACCCATTGCCAGCTCTCCTTTTTGGAAGAAATGATGGGTGGGCCTCTTGCCAAGAGGCAGAGCTCAAAGCCCTTCTGTGCATGTGATTTTCAGGCCCCCAATTGGCTACTTAGCTATTTGGATAGATCCCAGCTCTTTCAGCAGTGTTTCCAAACCCAACCCATCTTTAGTTTGGCTAGATTGAACAGACCCACCATCAAATGCTATCAAGTTCCCTACATACATGAGGCAAGTTCTGAGCAGTTTTTTGGGTTGGGTTCATGTCTTTCCTTTACCCTAACTGCTAGTCTCTCTCCTCCACTAACACTTTTGATGATACAAGGCTGGTTTTGTCCTTTTGAAACAAAGCCCCTGTTCTGGGTGGATGTTCCAAGTCAGAAAGCCTGGTTGTGTTTATCCGGGACACTGGCTGAGCATTCACATGCTTTTTGTATTTGCTAAGTGACAGTATTTGCAAAAGCTGATTGCCACAGCAGTCTGAACAGAGACCAGACCAGTGAAAACATGTGTCAGGAACATATGCTGGAGGCTTTTCTTCTTTGCTTGAAGGACTAACACTTCCTGCAAGAAGATGTCATTATTTTACATGTGCATAGATATATTGGGGTGAACAAAAGGGCATTGCCACTTTGTGACTTAAAGAAGGAAACACGTACACCTCTATCTCATCTCCCCTTATCACAGATCATGTGACCTGCACAAATTCATCCAACCTCTCCACTCCAACTACCACAAGGGGACAAAAAAAAAAAAAATAACCTCCGTTCTGTCTTGTTTTGAGAACTAAGTTACAAAAGTGAACAAAGAAAGTACCTCCTGCACCCTCAGGGGAGTCAGGTAGGGATGTGGTGGGGTATGTTCTTCTTTCTTTGCCCAAATCAACATGCCTTGGGAGATGGTTTCATGGAACTATGACACTTCCCTTTAATTGCATAGTCTTTGACCAATAGCATCCATGGTGACTGTGGCAATCTAGCATAGTTCTGGAACTACTTAGAACCTAACAATTCACTTCATGTATTTTCATGTAGCCACACACAAACAAAAATGAATCTGAAAGTGGATCTTGGGAAGCAGAACCAAATGGAACTCAGATTTCTGCATTTTAAGGAATTTTGCCTTTGTCATGGGTGGAAGTTCAAAAGAAGTGGGTGACGCACTTTGGGATAGAGTTGGCAAGAGCCTCTTGTGTCTTACTGGAAGTTCAGAGGCTTCGGCAATAGCACAACCACACCATTTGGTTTTTTTCCTTCCACTGTAACCAGCTCTCTTTCCAATGTGAAAACTGCAATCGCGACACACTGACGGGTTTACGGGAGTTTCACCAGCCACTTTCTACATCCTTCAGAGAAAAACATCTCTCACATGGTTCCGTGTTATCTGCTTCTGCTGTTCCCGCTCTCTAATGTGGTCCCAAGACAGTGCACGTGCGCACATGTGGAATGAATGATGGAATTGCTTCTTATTGGGTACATACTCTGTCCTTGGGGTTACGCCAAGCACACACTGTTACTGTAATTTACAGCTACCTCAGGAGACACCCTCGACCTTATTCTACAACTGAAAGTTAGGCAAGTCACATTACTTGCACAACATCATAAAGACAAGAAGTGCACAGGAGGCTTGAACACAAGTTAACACCACTTTAGAGCCTAGCATTTAACCCCTGTTTATACCTAGTCAGTAGACATGAGAGTCTCAGAGACCATGTTCCAAAGCTCCATGTCTGGCACACTTGTTCACTGTTATCTCTTCCCTACAGGTCTAGCCCTGCCTGTCCTCCAACAAAGCAGGCATCTTTTAGCCTTGTTTCCCTGTTTTACATCTCACATTCTCTGGTTCTTAGAGCTTGACCCCTGTTGTCCTGCCCTGTGTACTTTCCCTTCACATCTCTAGCACTGAGGTCCAAGTTGCTTGGTCAAGAAGCTACCCCTGGGTAGTGAAGGCAGAAACTGGGATGGATCTTGCTAACTGTAAGAATGGCAACCCTTTTCCTTTCTGTTTGGCTCACCTCTTAAATCCTCACCTCTGAAGGAAGGCTACCTGTTACAAGAGCGTTCTTAACCATAGCCTCTGCACTCTGGCGTCCTTCCTTGCTCTTGCTCTCTCTAGATCTTTCTTTTTGTTCCTTGTCTGATGGTCCAGCCACGGTTTCACTCCACCTTGTCCCACGTTTTTCCACTCCAGGCTGTAGCCCCTTCAGATCCGTTCTATACCCTATTAACTAGGATGAGCCCACTTCATCTTGGACATAATGGGACATTGTCTTGTACAAGCACCCGTGAAGTCATCAAAGGCTCAGGGATATTCATGTTGTTGTCAAGGTCACAGACCAGACATACCAGAGCTAAGACAAGGGACTGAATCCAAGAGCACTGTCTCACAGTTCCTCCTCCTCCCTGCTCTTTTATTTTACCCTTGATTTTTCTTTCTTTGCTCCTTCACCCACCCACACCTTTTTAATTTAAGTTTTCACATCTGTTCTCTCTTAGCCCATTATTTCTGCAGCATTTTGTATTATGTTAAATTTCCATTTCCATTTCAGACCACTTTTCTTACTTAAAAAACACAGTTGAGCCTGATTTCAAATGTTTCTATATAACTTTAAAAACTGCTACAGTTCTTTCTAGCACCTTACTTGCCTTCTCATTTTTGCTTTTTTAACAGAAGCAACTACTTTCTGTCTCCCTGTGGATTCGTTCCTCTACTCCCTCATGTCAGCTCTGTGATCTAGTAACCCATCCTTGTTTATCATCTGTGAAACCTGTACCTTTAAAAATCAAACATGGAAACTGGTGGTGTTAGATTCTTAATAGTTATTTGGGGAGAATAGAAAGGACTTTCTTTCTCTCTCCTCTTTCTCATACTTTTATTGACTCACTGAAAAAAAAAGAGGAAGTGTAGGGAAAGTGCCATATGTAAAAAAGACTCGCTCTACATGGTATTGCAGTGATGTTTTACCCTTTTGGGTTTTTTTTTCTATAAGGCCATATGCATAGAGCACTGAATTGAGAGTCAGAACCCCCCCCCCCAGGGGCCTTTTACATATGACATGTATTGAATATCTGGGACCCTTACAAGGCTGTTGGATACAAAGACCCAAGTCACTAGAGAAAAAGCAATCCCACCACTAAGAAGGAGGGTGACTAGTGTTTCAGAAACATTTGAGCTGTGACAGCCAGGTATCAGGCTCCCTTATAAAAAGCCTGCTGTCTAGTGATCTCCACGCAATAGGGAAGGCAGAGGAGGAAATAGAAGCTTGAATTTAAGTACTTCCCCAACATACACAGCTAGCCAACAACAGAGTCAGAATTGAACCAGCACCTGTAAGTATGTAGGACTATTTCTGGGAGACTTAATTGCAAAACATTTGCCATACATTAGAACTAAGATGAACTCTCAAACCATGAAGGGTCTAACCTTCATACTGTTGGACAATGGGGAATGCTCTCATTCCCTCTGAGCTCTGCCAGCTACAATATTTTCAGACCTAGGCACTCAAAGTGGTACTGTTGTGATCATAATGCTAACAGCAACTATTTTGAGATTGTATCTGATTGAAGTTTCTAAACTTCCATACTTTCAACTTGGTGCGTGGATAATCTTTAGTTGTATGAGAGTTAGGTGTGAGAGGCTTCCCAGCATCACAGCCTCTGCCCTCTGCACATTGATAAGACCTCACCTCTAGCTTGCCTGTCCTTCTTTACAGTCCCGGGATCAAGACAACCAAAATTATATCCAGACCTTTCCAAACATCCCCTGAGAGACAGAACTCTTCTCTAGCTGAAAACCAGTCTGGAAGACATTGCCCAACTTATATGCACCTGGTTTGTGACTCATTTGTACACTCTTTTCTGGCAACCCCAAACCTTAAGCTAAAATGTCTTTGCCACTAGGGAGAAGAGGTCATTGTACAGGTCCTTGAAGCCATGACTCTTGCTTTCAGAACTGTCCAGAGAACCATCAATACCTAGGATGCCACAATCTCTCTTTTCCCTATTCTTTTCTTTTTTTACAAATTAATCTTTAAGAGATCATATTATTTCTCTCTCTTTCATCTTGTTCTGCATCACTCTTATCTAAGACAGATTATGAAGTTTAGTAATTTTTAATAAGGTATAACTGTTCTCCTACAGGTAATTTTTTCCCCAAGGGCACAAAAGGACAGCCATTTTGGCATAAAATTGACTAATAGAAAACTCTTTAAACTTGTCCTAAATGTGGAAAGATGTTCCTTTCAAGATCTTGATAAAAGTTTTCTTGGGAAAAGTCCTTTATTTTTCATTGCAGATCTTTACTTCCCCTAGGAATTAGCACATTCCAAGCAAACCTATACATCTTTGTTCTGTTTTTGACAATTCAAAATGAACAGCACTGGTAATAACAGAACACTAATGTTTATTGAGCACTCACTATATGATGAGCTCTCTATGTGTTTAACAAATAGTCTTATTCAGTCACCACATTTAACACACTTATCTAAAGCTTCATTGCAGGTGTCAAGTTAAAGGTTTGCGTGCCTAAGCATCACAGATGTTCTGAAAGCTTGAACGATTTTCTCAAAGCCAGTACAAATCAGAACATGGACTCAAGCCCTGATCATCAGTACATTACTACATCCATTATTCCTGCCTGCCCTTCTCAATTTCTAAAGATCAAATAACACTTTTTCTAGTATATGTTTTCTCAGTGTAATTATGCAGCATATTTTGAGTATGCTGTAATCAAATGGATTTCTTTTAAGTTTGGGGAAAGTCACAACTGAGGCATTCCTGTAACAGAAATGATATTTGAATTTCATTTGTGTTCACAAATGTAATTTTGTAATTTAAATCCTTTAACATGGAAATGATTTTACCACTCACTGTTAATTATACTATTAGGTCTGATCCTATTTTAAATAGTATCAGTTGGCTCTTGAGTTCTAAAATACCAAAGTACTTAGGAGTGAACACATTTTTTCCCAGTAGCTGAGTTTATTTATAAAGTATTTTCCAGAATGCAATAAAGACAGATGCAATATATCACCTTAAAAATATAGCAAACCAAGAATCTGAGACTAGACAGATAATGGGCCTAGAGGTAAACAATAAAACTATTATTTTACTAAAGGAACAAAGCAATCAACATATTGCTCCACACATAGATACTGGGTACACTGTTCACCTCTCATCAGAGAAGTGTCTTCTTGCTGAAGGTGATTAACAAAGAGATCTACAGCTGGACAAAGAACAGAGTGAGAGATTTTTGAGGACTCAGCCCTAAATGAATATTTTTTTAATCAAGCTCCTCTTCTCAAGGCTCAGAGATCTCTACAGAAGAAGAGGTGGTAAGATTGTAAGAGACAGATGGGATGCATGACTCTCAGGAAGCAGCATATTTCTGACACAATAGAACTGGTACACATATGAACATAGAGAGACAGTGACTGTGACACAAGACCTGCACAGATTCAAACTGGACAAAATCTCAGCACTGAAAACAGGAAGTAGACTCAACTCCTCCCTACACCCGAGAAGAGATTTGTCATTGATACCTGCTTGGGAAGGGAAAATTAGTTTTATCCAATGAAGTTTACTTCATATATTAACTTATTTCTGGGTAGTCCCCATGCTCTGGAGTAGTTGACCAACAGTAAACAAACTTTGTGGTTCCTGTGTGTATGTGTGTGTGTGTGTGTGTGTGTGTGTATGTGTGTGTATGTGTGTGTGTATGTATGTGTGTGTGCGTGTGTAATTTTTGTTTGGCTTTTATTATTGTTGTTTTCTTCTTGTTTGTCTGTTTTGAGAGCTTTCATTTTTTATTTTTTTGGAAGGGTAAGAGAACATAACTTTGTGTGGGTGGGAAGGTGAAGAAGATTAGGAAAGGTGAAAATATGATCAAAATCTATTGTATAGCAAAAATGCTTCACACAAGAATGTTTTAAAGTTAGCCATCATAAATAAATACAACAACCTTGTACTGTATCTGAGATAAACCACCCAAAAGAAAATTGATATAAAATATCTTGGGTATGACATTAATTTTTGTTTTAAAAATTGAATAAACAAATATATATATTTTTAGTCAGGTTGAAAGTCTTTTGTAAGAAAAGGCCATTTTGCTGGCCATGCACTTAGGAAGGCTGTTGAAGAGCAGAAAGGGTTTGGGGGGAGTTCTTAGCAGATCTCTGCGAAAACTTCCTCTTGCCTGTAATTCTCTGAGCTTTGATCTCACTGGTCTCGTTTAATTTAAACCTGGAGTTCTCTCTGCTTAGACATACATCTTTCCCCTTGGCCTAGGTATTGTCACGTCACTAATGTCAAGTGGATGACTGCTTGGACTTCAGTTTCCACAAGCTTTTCTCTAGCAACTGTTCACTTGTTCACACTTGAAATGTAAAGCCTGTTCATCATTCCGGATGTTTTTTCTAAAAGTATTCCTCTTGTTGACAAAATCTAAATTTCCAGAATCTTCCAATTACTTTTTCACATATTTTTCTTTTAGCAACCCAACAGACTAAGTATTATATCACTCCACAGATCAATTAAATGTCAGCGTCAGAGTCTAGGACTAGTTCTTCCAGAGCCCGATGCCCTTCTTTTCAGCTTGCCTTGCTTCTCAGGGGTCTTTTGGAAGATGAAGAGAGATTTCAACCTAGAAAGCCATAGATAGGGCCATGCTCCTCTGATGTATGAATACATCTCTCAGTGCTTATGCAGTACTCAGAACATACAGACCTGGGGGCTCATGCCTGGACTTTAGGAATCCATAAATTCTGTGATGAAATGCACTGTTTTATACAAGTGTCACAGGTATGCCACCTGGAGATTATAGTTCCTCAGTTTCTCAAAGAGGTCAATAGTCTGGAAAGGAAAGAACATGTGCTATCGAAGAAGATGTGGGAACCATGTGTTGTCACTGCCTCTGTTTAGATCATCTGCTAGGAGACAGAAGTGGTGACATCAGCTTTAATAAGAAGCCGTCTCAACACCTGAACCTCTTCTGTCTTCCCTTTGCCTCACTCTTCCACGTGGACTCCTTCCTGTCCCCTAGCGGAACTGCCTTACTTCTGACAAGAGCTGTCTTGCAAATAGAATTCCTCTAACTACTAGTGATGAGGAGCTCTGTTTTCCTGTTGGCTAACTGAAAAATGAGCGATGGGTGATCCATGTTGTAAAACACATTACTGTAAAGAGGATAGAGATTTTTTTGTGAAAGAAAACAGTTAATGGATTCTCTGTTGTCTGAAGTCTACAGAGAACAAAAAACAATGGTAACATAACCCTGGGCAAAACGCTAATGGCTGCATAATTGACTTAGCAGATAATTATAAAACACAGTTCCACATTAAAACACAAAAGATCTAATGATTGCACTTTATAAACTAATTAATGAGCACTAACTCAATTCAATAATTAATAATTCATTATTTAACCTCTAATTAAATAACCATCCTTTCCTCTGCAAACTTTGCTGGTGGTTTAATTACTCTTGGCTAAATATACAAGCAAGCATTCCTTCTCTGTCAATTAACCAGTGAAATCACTGTAACTGGGAGAAGTCACTCATTTAAATAAAAGTGCCTCCCACCTGTAAAGACAAGTGCAAGGACCCCAAATGGTTCAAGGTCAGCTTGGGCTGAAGAACTGAGGAAGATGGCTGCTTAGTAAGAGATGATGGGTGTGCGGATCAGGTACAACAGGCAAAGTGGAGCCCCATACAAATATCAGAATATATAAGAGTCAGTTCTCTGGAACCATCTCACCGATGGGTAGGAAACAGTGGACACACAGGCCCATTCGATCCACCTGTGCATACACCGTTAACTCTGTTTTCTGACATCATGTTGCTGTCTTGAGTTAGTCACCATGAGAGTTTAGTAGATGAATATTAAGTCATTTTCACACACACTGACTCCTGTTTTTCTCACTTCTCTGGATGGGATGGATTATCTAGAGAAATACCCACTGAAAGAGGTTCATAAACCAGGGTCCTTCTCACTCCTCTCTTTCCTTCCCTTCCTTGTCTTTTTGCCTATCCCCCTCCCTTTTAATCTTTCCCCTTTCCTGAGCGAGCGAGCGTGTGAGCGAGCGAGCGAGAGAGAGAGAGAGAGAGAGAGAGAGAGAGAGAGACAGAGAGAGACAGAGACAGAGACAGAGACAGAGACAGAGACAGAGACAGAGACAGAGACAGAGACAGAGATAGATATATATGCACATCTTCTGGACATGATGATACATGCCTTTAATCCTAGCACTCAGTGGGGCAGATGCTGAAGGATCTCTTAGTTCAAGGTTAGCCTAGTCCACATAGCAAGTTTAAGACTAGGCAGGACCACACAGTAAGAATCTATCTCAAAAGGGAAGTCTCATAGCACATTCTCCCTTGACGGTTATTGTTCATCATTTGTAACCCATTGGCAGTGTTCTACTCTTTAATGAATTCTTCATATTTCAATGAGCATTTTTTTTTCCTTGAGACAAGGTTTCATGAATACCATGCTAGTGTAAACCAGTGAGGTTCCTGACCCCCCTGCTTTTACCTATTGAGTGTTAGTATTGTAGGCATGTGCCACACAGCCTGTTTTATATGGCATGATGCTAAGAATCAAACCCAGGGCTTCACATATGCTACAAGGACTATGTCAGCTGAGCCACATTCTTATCCCTTGTTTTCTACTTTTGAAGCTTGTGTTTGTGTGTGCACAAGGGTGTGTGCATGCATATGTGTGTTCTGAATAACTTGGATGTCTTTGATTCCTTTGTGTTTATTGTAGACAGAGCAATATTATCACAGCCCAGATCACATGATGTTTTGTGGAGAGGCCAAGGAACAACAGATTAATCTAAGGACCAGTGTCCTCACAGAAGCCCTTTCCTATGGCAGGAAATGCTGTGGGAGTAAGGAGCGCTCTGCCACACTGAAGTCATCAGTTAATGGCATAGCATCAGATAGTAAGATGTAACACATCTGCTGTTTCCCTTTCTCTCCTCCTTTGTGGTTTCCTAGAAGAGCTCATCTTACTTAACAATTACTAATAGTTTCCTCATTTGAAATGTTATTTTTAGTATATCCTACTGTATTTTATGTGTATGGGTGTTTTGCTTGGGTATATGTCTGTGTGCCATGTGTATGTAGTTTACATAGAAGCTAGAAGAAGACATTAGGTTTCTGGGAACTGAGGTTAATGATGATTGTTGGGAGTTCAATGTAACAACCAATGTAGGATCTTAACCACCTCCAGGTACCATTCGTCTTATAGGATTAGCACTGTAGTTCAAGGACAGCATAGCTGAAAGAATACTAGTTGTAAGGTGAAAGACTCAGTGGTAAGCTGGACTTCTTCAGTTTCATTATGTAGCATCTACAAAATTGGTTAAAAGGAGTTCTTAGCTCATATAGTTGCTGGCAAAAATAAATGAAGCCAAGCAACTCACTTCTCAGTGTCATTATTTTTAAGTAAGGGACCGTTATTTGGCAGCTACTTGGGATTGCAAAAGAATGACACGCAGATCGGGATGGACATATTGGTTCATCATTAGGGATTGTCTGGGACATGGAACTCTCTATGGTTTTCCTCTGGCCAAGCACTGACCATGGGCTTTACCATGACTACAGTGTTCAGTGCTGAGACCATAATGTTTGGCTCCTGTGTCTCCCAAATTGCTTTGGTGGCCAAGATTTGGCTCTTGCTCCTCGGGTCCTATATTAAATCACAGCAAGTAATAAATTGCTGGTATGTGGGAGCAAGAGTGATAGAGGGGGTATACAGTCTGGCCTGAGAGGTCTGAGTGAACTTTCAAGTAGCTTCCACAATAAATCCAGGACTGTCGCTTGGTGATTAGTTAGAGGAAACAGAAACTGCAGGACAAAGCCAGGAAATGACCTTAGAGAATAAACACAGTGTATTTTATTTTAGGGCTTTTTCTCACTTAGAAGTGCTGCCAGGTTGTTTAAAGAGAATGAACGCTATCAGGGAAGGATTTGGGGGATCTGCCAGACTTTGACAACATGTGGTAAAAGATTTACAAAGCCTGGAATCAAAGGAGAAGGATGGACAGGAGGATGTATACTCAAGAGATGCCGCAGGTGGGCTCGAGACTCCTGGGCTTTTTATTGCCCCTCGGGCAGTTTTCTAGCAAGGCTGATGGACTCGGCTTCAGGAATAGCAGACAAGCTTGTTTCTGTGGATTTCAGAAGGCTGAGGAAAGGGAAAGCATTAGGAACCCATGAGAGTTACTTAGGGAAGGGAGTGGAGACAGACGCAAAGTCAGGGCAAATGAGACTTTGGGCACAGCCTTACACTTAGTTTTAGAAAGATGGAAATTGGGGAGATAATCGATCAAACAGATAAGATGAAAATTTAAAACCCATCACAGTAAATAGAGCAGAAGAAAGGTAAAACGTATGGCACCTACCATTCTGTCTTGGTGCTGGACTGGCCTTCAAAACTAAGCCATGACTACCAGAACATGACAGAGAAGACAACTCAATACTCAGTCTGGTGACATTCACTACATTTGTTGCAAGGTGAGAATGACTTTAGCACCCAAGATCCTCTGACTCCAAATCCTTCTGTTGCACTGCTCAGAGCCAGGCAGAGAGAGGTGAAGGCCAGCCAAAGAAAGCCTGCTTCTCTCGGCTCCTCCAGGCAACCACATTTGCCACATTTCTTAGGAATGCTGGAAGACTCCCAGAAGTATGTGCTCAGAAGTCTCCTCCACAGAGGCCCAGCATCCCAAGGTTATATCTGGCTTACCAAAGCATGTGATTACTTATATTCTCATGTTTGTAAACAACTGTCTACAGGTTTCTCTGTTTATTAGACAGCTGGATTGACCTAAGCCTGTTTATTTTAATGGAACAATTAACTCATGTGTCCTGTCTTAGTTAAATTTCTCTTATTTCATCTTACTGCCCCCTTCCCTCAGTCACAGTTCATCATGGGGAAAGACAGGGAAGGGATTCAAGATTGGAATCCGGGGGCAAAGGTCATGAAGGAGTGCTGCTTACTAACTTTCTTGGCCTGCTTTTTTATACAATCCAGTGCCACCTGCCCAAGGTTGGCATTATCCACAGTGAGATGTGCCCTCCCATTCCCATTATTAATCAAAGAAATGCTGCCACTGACTCATTCATAGACCAATCCGAAGGCATTTTCTCAGTTGAGGTTCTCTCTTCATAGATGACTTAAACTTGTGTCAAGTTAACAAAAACAAATGAACGAACAAACAGAAACAGGAAACACACAAAGGGAATATTCTGGAGCAATTTATTTGTTCTGCTAAAGAAACCATGGGACTTGTGCCACAGATTTTAAAATATGACAAAATAGCTAGTAACAGCTTCAATTTATAGAGTGTTTACTCTATGGTAGGACTGTAAGATGTATTTTATGATCACTGATCTTGCTTAATTGCAAACTGCTGAACACGTAGGCAAAGTACAAGCTTAAATGTCTTTAAATGGAGCCTGTGCCTTTCTTTAATTCACTGAAGCTCTCACTAGGGCCAAGTAGTTGGTTGCATACATACCTTTTACTATACAGCGGTCCATGTAGCAGGGACCATAATGATTCACTGTTGTGGCCAAGGAAGAATATATGGTTTGGCTAACATCTTCTGGTGAGAAACTGGCAGTCCAGGTGTCAAGGACAATTTTTTTTTTTTTTTTTTTTTTGGCCAGAGAATGATCTTTGTACTAGTACATTCTATTTCTTGAGGGTCACAGTGAGGTTTTCATGGTATGCTACAGTGTCTTATAAAAGAGAAAGGCAGAAGTCTGGAGTGTTTCCTTTAGTAGTTTCTAAGTCATGGGTCTTGAAATTAGAGGCTCCCGTTTTTCAAATTCATTTTGAGCTGATTTTTCTACAGTGTGAGAGACAGAGATCTAGCCATGGTCCTCCGTATGTGACTGTCTGGTTTCCCCAGCAACACTTTAGAAAAAGACTTTTTCCTAGTAAGCATTTGCCCCTGTTTGAATAGTCAGTAGGCTCTTGCTGTAAGGGCTCTACTATTTCTGGTCATCCTATAGCATTGGTCTATGTGTTGTAGTCATTATTGTTATTATTACAATCTGTGATAAAGTAATGCTCACCCAGTTGTCTATAACCAAAGGGTTACAGTTGCCTTTTGTTCCACCATTATATCTTTTCTGGTTAATTTGTGAATTAAATTATTGTGCCCGCAGTGGCCAATATTCTTGTTTTGGGTGCTGAACATAAAATATTAGCTTCAATTTATTCATTTACTACTCATTTATTCACCAAATACTTATCAAGTGACCAAGTGGTAGGAACAGAAAGAATGATTAAAATTCTTGCCCTCAAGGTTAATACATTCTAGTGTAGCACTTTCAAACAGCAGGGCACAATTCATTAGTGAGACATAAAATTAATTTAGTGGGTCATGACAAGCATTAAGAAAATAATAAAATGGAATAGAAAAATACCAAAGTGAGCTTCGTGTACTGTTTCACACGATTATGGAAATGTGGCAAATATCCTGAGCTCCAGAGTAAAATATGGGTTGTTTGGTTTTGTTTTCTTTACAACAAGCTAAGATCAAAAAGCATCAAACATGAGCATCTCTGGCCTTGCGGTCTAAGGAAGAGGGCACGTGAGAACAGATGCTTGCATAAGGTGACCAGATGGCCAAGTTACAGGGTTTTCTTTTCCCTTCAGGTGTTGCTCAGTAAGTCAACAGATGTCCACAGCCTGAAAAGCACTTGAAAAGCACAATCCAGAATCTCTCTGGGCATCAATGTGTCATGCTTTGTGACTAGACCTCTTTCTTGGTCTTAAAACCTTCCCCCCTCCCTATTCTCAGGGCTGACATTAGAGACTCATCCTTGGATAAAGCTGGAGAAAGAAACAGCATCACATGTATTCTCACATTCTTTCTCCACGTGTAGACACCGAATCTTTCCTTATCAAAGAGTTCACGAGTTCTAATCATGGGATCACATGACCACGGATTGGGTGGGAACCACTGAGGGTAGCTAAGTTGTCAGGCCTGACAACTTTCTCAGAAACCTAGCAGTAGTCTGTTTGTTGATGGCTCCCAAACCCAGGGACACCCACTCCGTGCCAAATACAGGCTCACATAGTTCACTTTTCCATTGCTTTTCCCTTGCTCCTCTGTGTGCTTCAGGATGTGAACAGCTACTGTTTATTTTTCCTAAGCCCCCTTTGAAGCCCCTAACAAATCTCTAGCCATGTTTGTACTTAGAAAGGTTTTGTCTCACATTCTCCAGATTTTCAACTGAATCCAGACGTCACAGTCTCACTATGTTTAGGTTTGTTTCCCTTAAAGTAATCTTCCAACAAGCTTTGAAGCAAGCACCATAGAGTGATAGATGAGAGACGCTCACACGTCTTTGAAGGACTGGAATCCTACTCTGCCTTCATGGAGCCCACGCCAAGAAGCTCTCAATTGATTTATAGAGACAATGGGGAAACCAGGAGAGTGTTCCCTTGGAAATGCCACTAATTAAGTGCTAGATTCTCCAACTTGGTCTTGTTTTTATGTTCTTAAGAGCTATACCCCAGCACAGAAGTTCTGTGGCTCTGGGGTGCCCAAAGGACTTCACCACATTGGAAACCAGAATTCCTCAGCAAAGAGGCAGGCATTCCTGAGAGGTATACCTTTGTGAACCATTTAGCTGCCTCTACTGGAGGCGGGGTGAGAGGAAGAATGATTTTTCTTCTCAGTTTGTTATGAAGGAACAGCTGCTTCCTGGACATTTGGCTAAGTCTTCTCTAAACTTGAAGAAAATCACTAACAACAAGAGCTGTGCATATAAATAAGAAAGTAGGTGCCCTAAGGCTATACAGATTGTACAGGTTTTCCTAGACCCATCTAGCAAGATGGGAGAAGTGTATTTGACATAGTTCAAGCCTGGTGAGGGTCTTCAAGACAATGGAATGAATTAAACCTTTCGGCTTCCAAATGAAATGCTGTGCTCATAGATGAAAAACTACAAAAATTGAATAATTTCCAAAAGTAATAATTGCTACCCAGGTAATTATTAACAATAAGCAAGGCTGCCAATTTTCTTCCTTTTTCTCTGTTACCTCCTGCCTACTTCAATGAGAGTTCCCTTTTTTGTTTCCATGGAAACGCAGAATAGTGGACACAAAATGTTTCTTAAGAGCAACCATGGGAAACCCATCCTTTGTGTATTAATCTTATTAACTGCATTCTGCTGCACTACTTTGATATCACATCAGATGTATCATGTCAAATTTTGGGACCATGGATTTCGCCCCAAGTCAGTTCTACTTTAATGACAGAGGTAGGTGGAACTTGAGACTTGGTGTGTTGTAGTCTTTAAAACTGAGTGGGAAAATTTTCACCCTTTTTAGTATATGAATGGTAATAGGAACCCAGTGTTGTTTCTCTTATATCTGCAAAAAAAGTAGTAATTCCCACTTAAATTTAATTTTAAGTTCTCCTTTCATGTCTTTCAGCTTTGACTCAAGATATCTGCCATATGTATGCTCATACTTCTTTTGCTGATCTTCCAGAGTCAAATAAATTAATGAAAGCAAACCTGTCTAGAATAAAACCTGCCATGGACTACAGATTTCAACACATGCATCTTTGTCCTCAGAGGGTCTGTAACGTGATCATTCTTATTAGCAAATAGATGGCTGTTCAAGGCGATGTTTGCCATTCAAGCCAAGATAATAGCAGAGGACTGGGTTTGTTTGACTACATCTGTTAGTAAAGGTCAGCTCATTTTTTTTCCTGTCAAGCTTTTGGATGAAGAATCCAGAATGGAACTGGTGAGAGAAATGCAGCAGAGGCCATAGTCTTTATAAATTCCATGCATTTGTCAGGACCCGTTGGTGAATACAGACGGAGCATGTGGACTAGGAATCCTACTGCATGATCTTCAGAAACAGGGACTTGGATACATAGATTACAGGACCCCTGACCCCAAGCTGACTGCTTACCCCACTAACACAATATGAAATGTGGGCACTGTGTCAGAGCATCTGGGTCTTAACCTCCTAATCTATAACCTGTATAGTAAAGAACTCATCATGGAGGGCTATTGTAGAAATTTTAGTGTCTATAAATGGCCATTGCAGGCAAAACTAGCTCTTATTCTTCATCAAAGAGGCTTCTTTTTGCATCAGACACAGGACCATTACAGAAATTGATCTCTGATCAAAATGCAAAGAATCATATGATTCCCAGCCCCAAATAATATAACGCAGCCCCCACACCACACCTAAGGCTTGGGGATCATCATGGAAGAGCAAACTGAAAGATGGTATGAACAAAAGGACCAGGAAGTCTGCTTTAAGATTGTGTCTCCTAGAAATGACAACAAATCTATATTCATAATACCTCAGATACATGGATGACTAAATCATGACAGTGCCAGTAAACTTGCAAACATGGTGCTAATGTGGAAAGAGAAAATCTCATGTAGTCTTCACCCCTAGATCAATAACTACAGGCAACTAATAAGTGCTGAGAGCCAGAGAGAGAATTAGTCTTCCCAAGGGCATGTCCCCTAATTAGTTATCCAGTACCAACCAGTCAGTCCTGAAATCACACACATACAAGTAACACAACATGGACTCAGCAAGTTGTGTGTGTGTGTGTGTGTGTGTGTGTGTGTGTGTGTGTGTGTGTGTGTGTATAAAGAGAGAGAGAAGGGGGGAGAGAGAGAGAAGGAGAGAGAGTTACAATAATAACTAAAGAAGAGGCCAAGAATTTTATAAGTGAATGGGAAATATGGAAGGGAAAATTAAGTAATTAAGTTTTAATCATAAAGACTTGCAAAATGTAAAATTATTTGGGTGAGAAGAAATGCTGCAGTACACTCTAGATTGTGTACATTTTGGGCCTTATTATCACCTCCCTCTTCCATTTTGCGATACTGGAAGGATATTTGGTGAGAGGTGTGCAGAAGAAAATGTGTGCATCTTTAGAAAAAGAGAAAATATTTAGAAAGGCATGAGTAGTATTTGGAAGGGGCACTGGGTGGTACCTGGCCTCCAATTGAGGCAGTATTGATGCAGGCTGAGGAGTTGGACCCAAGTTACTCTGCCTCAGCTAGGGTAAGGGTGAAAGAAGTTGATGCTGGCACATGGAGGGTGAGTATGTTCTTGTGCTAATAATAATGTAATGAAAATGTCGGATATAAGGTAAAGGAGTGGCTGTTCAAAGTGGCCCAACACATGAGAGGAAAATTTAAGACAACGACAGTAAAATAGGTATTCGTAAAGTTGTCCAGGCAGGACAATGGTCCTCAACCTGTGTGTCATGACCCTTTTGATCATGACCATTTTTTGGGGAATCAAAGAACCCTATGACAGATGTCACCAAAGACCATCAGAAAACAGACATTTACATTCCAATTCATTCTAGTGGCAAAATCACAATTATACAGTAGCAATGAAAATAATCTAATGGCTGGGGATCTCCACCACACGTTGACCTGTATAAAGGGTGTCAACATTAGAAGGTTGAGAGCCACTGATGTAGGAGAGGATGCTAGATTCAGATATCTCGTTGACACTCAGGTATGATTCTTATGGGTGGACCTGCATTGCTCCAGCTGTTAGCAAATAGCTTTTGCCTGACAGAAAACACTCCAGAGCTACAAACCCTGAGCATTCAATTGGCACCGTGACTTTGCAGGTTGCAGGGGGTCAGTACAGTCCTCAGTAAATGTGTGTTGCTGGTGTGGACACAGCATGTTTGAGAAACAAAGTTCCCTCTGGGTGTGGCGCCACAGGATGGCCTAGCCTTCTAATATGAATGTGAATGTGGATAGTGTGTGCCGGAAAATCCCGACCACAGCTTTCTGGTCTGGGACATTTATAGCCCAGAGACTGCGCCCCAAAGAAGTGACGACTGAGATTTGATAAACTTTTCTGCTTGCTGTATGTGTAGCAGCTGTATGCATGACCCAGCCTCTCTGTTCAATTGTTACGCAATAACCCGTCCTCCATGTTCAGTTGTGTGTGTAATCACCCTGCATGCTTGTCTACCTGTATGTAATAACCCCACTCCTGTTCTACTGCATCTCATAAACATGCTGAGCTCCCAGGGTGCTGCAGCTTCTCTATCAGAGAGCCCAGTCCACCAGCTTGTCTGTGTGTCTGTCTTTTCTTCATTCCTATACTTTACTAGTCAGCGCGCCAGGACATAAGCCATGTGGGGTTGAAGAGAAATTCTGTGTTTCTACTGGGCTTTCTTACCATTTGCTTTATTTTTATTTGCCCCTTAATGAATTACAAATCATAAATTCACCCATCACATATACTCTAATACTTCAAGATCACATACTGTATCCATAACATGTAAAGAAACAATAAAACACACACACACACACACACACACACACATACATTCAAGATCAATAGACTGAAAATGGACACCTTCACATTAACTGAGTATAGCCATATCCATTTTAAAAGACTTATTTTATTTTTATTTATTTCGTGCGTATGTGTACATCCATAAGGATGAATAGCAAATGGACTTGCTGCTTTATTTGATGAAGTACATATAGATTTATGTGTGTGTGCACATGGATGTGTTTATGCATCTGGCTTGCCACAATTTCTTATAAAAACCTTAATGTAAGAAGAAAAGAACAATCACCACAACTCACTAACTAGGCTTATTTAAGAACAAATGGATTGTGCACACTAACCACATCTGTCGACATTTACCTTCCAATGTATGTTTTATGAGTTAAAACATAAAAATTGTAGGTCTAGAGGGATGGCCTAGTGGTTTAGGGCACATGGTGCTCTTCTAAAGGATTCAAAGTTGGTTTCCATCACCCACATCTGGCAGCTCACAACTACCTATTACTACAGTTCTGTGGGACCCAACACCTCTGTTCCCCTTGGGTAACTGTACACATGTAACATGCATGCACACTCACACACTCACACACACACACACACACACACACACAAATATATAACAACTCTTTTAAAACATAAAAGGTTCAAGGGGCAAATAAAATAAAATAAATGGAAGGGAAGAGGACTAGAGGTCTTTCTATTCAACCCCACATGGCTTATGTCCCGGCCCCCTGACTAGGAAAGACAGACACACTGACACACAGACACACAGACAAGCTGAGATCTGGTAGACTGGGCAGGCTCATAACCTGTAATTTCTCAGGGGCAAAAAACAAAGTGGGAAGGAACTGCATGAAACAGTCTTTCATATTTTTTAAAGTTGTATTTTGGTTTTAGTTATATGGATGTGAAGAGATGTGTGTGTGTGTGTGTGTGTTTGTGTGTGTGTTCAGACTCCCCGCCCAGGAGCAATGGATTCAAGCCACCAGATAGGATGCTGGGAACTATACCATGTCCTTTGAATGAGCAGAAAGCACTTTAAATCCCCGAGCCACCTCTCCACCACCAGCCTTTCATATATTCTTACTTAAATTTGAATGTAATAGGGCTTTCAACCTTAACATTTTCATTTACCGTCCTGGGATTTTAAGGTAAAGATACAAGTTTTGATGAATCTCCTTTGTAATGTAGAGGAAATAAAACTGGCTCTGAGGATCGATACATGTAGGTTTTTGTTGCTGTTGCTGCTACTGCTGTTTAATAAGAACTTGAATAAGTCACTCTCTTTTAATACTTGTGGATTCTCCACCCCCATGTATAAAATGATAATAGGTGTGTTAGTCAGCATTCCACAACTATAATAAAATTCCCCAAATAATTAACTTTTAAAGAGTAATGAGTGATTTGGCTCACAGATCTGAAGCCCCTGGTGCACTGTCAATTGGCCCCATTGCTTTGGGTTTATTATAATGAGGTACCACAGCCTTGTGGGAACACGTGGTGAAACAAACCACTTATATAGGAACGAAAAATTCCTTTAAAGTGAACACCCCCAGTTAATGAAAAATCTTGCTAAGCCCCATCTTCGAAAAATTTCACCATCTCTCAAAGTGGCCCCTACAGACCAAGCCTTAACACAGGGACTGGTAGGGAGCATTCCGATTCTAAACCTTCATGAATCCCCACCTCAACGGAGGAGAGGAAGAAATGACTCTAGTTACCAATGTAAAGAGCTGGAGCATAGTGGGTCTTCAAAACCGGTGAGGGTTATTGTTACCATCACCTGTGATTTAATTTTTATGTTTATAACTCTTTTTGCTTTTGAGACAAGGTCTCATGGTATAACTTCGACTGGTCTAGAATTCTCTGTGTAAACCAGGCTAGCTTAAAACTCACCAAGATCCACCTGCTTCTGCCTCCTGAGTGCTAGGGTTAAGGGACTGTGCCATCGTACCCCAGTGTCCATAACTTTTAAACTGCAGAAGTGTCATTTTCAAGTAGTAATGATAGAGATAAATGAGTATGGGGGAAAAGGATAAAATG